>NW_026856150.1:0-10174 GCF_026571515.1 Ruditapes philippinarum
ACACCAATCAAGATGGTAAACTTTATTATCATTTAGTGGTCTTTATTGGCTAGGTTGCTGAATTTGGTTCATTTACCCAATTTGGTTCATTTACCCAATTTGGTTCAAATACCCAATTTTGTTCATTTACCCAATTTGGTTTATTTACCCAATTTGGTTCATTGCCTAATTTTGTTCATTTACCAAATTTGGTTTATTTACACAATTTGGTACATTTACCCAATATAATTCATTTAACCAGTTTGGTTAATTACCCAATTTGGTTCATTTAATCAATTTAGTTCATTTACCCAATTTGGTTCATTTACCCAATTTGGTTCATTGCCTAATTTGGTTCATTTACCCAATTTGGTTTATTTACACAATTTGGTACATTTACCCAATTTAATTCATTTAACCAGTTAGGTTAATTACCCAATTTGGTTCATTTACCCAATTTGGTTCATTGCCTAATTTGGTTCATTTACCCAATTTGGTTTATTTACACAATTTGGTACATTTACCCAACTTGGTTCATTTACCCAATTTGGTTCATTTACCAAATTTGGTTCATTTAGCCACTTTGATCCATTTACCCAATTTGGTTCATTTACCAAATTAGACTGTGGATTCTTTTTTGATCTGAAACTTTACAGGTTGGCATTGCCTGAAATAGTGCAAGGAGAGGCACAGGAGGGGTGTATTCCATCAGTTAAGCTGGAAAGCAATTGTAGCTGTATGACTAAAAGTGTCAATTTCAACAATTTCAATTTAAAGCAGCCCCAAGCAAATTGAATTGTTTCTTCCCTTTTGCCACTAATAAGTTTGGAATCAAACCAAGGACTTTTGATTCATTTTGTAAGGGCAAACTATAGTTTCATGCTCAAGGAAACAATGGCTTGCCCCAAATGGGGTTTGAACCCAGTCAGCTAGCAATCCTTAGATTACATTATGTTGAAAAAGGGGCTGGTACTCTTAGGTGGGGATATATATGTAATAGTACCAGCCACAAAAGGAATGCAAACAAAATTTATCAAAAGAAGCCAGGTGGCTTATAAACATGTTGCATGGGATATGCACAACCCCAGTTTTTTTTATAAACCAGGTTTTTCGGAGGAAAAAAACTGGTTATTAGATTGACGTAAGTTGGTAGGCGGATGGGTGGGTGGACTGACGGTCGTTAACAATTTCTTCCATGCACTACTCCTTCTACATTTCTCAAAGGATTTTGATGAAACTTTCACAGAAGCTTTGTCACAAAGTTATACTGTACATGGCTTGTATTTATATTCCAATGACAACAAAACTTTCAACAGGAGTGATAATTGAAAACAATAAAATCTGATTATTTTTCAGGTGTTATTGATGCCAGCGAGATCAAAGCTTCCTTTGAGAATATGGGTGTCAGTGTGTCCAGTGCCGAAGCTGAAAACCTCCTGAAAAGGTGAGAACATGATATTTTATCACAACATCGTCAGGTTAAATGTTGCTTTAACTCCAGAGTATTTTTATGAAATACAATGTATAGGGAGTTGCAAGATCTGCGATAAAAAATTATCTTGTAAATGATGATTACTTTTTAATTGGTGAGTGAACTAAAGCCGAACAGACTGACATGTTATCACTTTAGTGCAGTAATGGGTTTACTGCCTATTAAAATTAATTTGAGTTAACCTGTTACTGCACTAAAGTGATGATTTTTTTTCCACAAAGTTAAAGCCTTGTTTATTAGTTAAAAGAGAACAGATTATTATAATTGTGAACATTTTACTTGTGTGGATGAGATGTGCATGCAGCACATGTTTGCCCAATAATTTAGTGTTGAATTTATTTGAGCCGCATCACGACAAAACCAACATAATGGGTTTGCGACCAGCATGGATCCAGACCAGATCGTGACATGGCTCATTTCATAAGAGTTCCTTAAACTATTGTATCATTGAGAATTTGTGTTGCCCTTTGTTAGGAATTTAATATCAAGGGTAGTATTTTGTAAGAGACTAGCTTTTTCTCTGGCTAATTAACTAGCAGCTACATAAACAATTGTTCATAGCCAGGGATAGTGCTCAGTGGGTTCAGTGTAATCTTACATATACTGGCACTGACTGGTGTCTTTCTGCTCCCACTTCTTTAAAGTGGGGAGGTGGGGTATAAATATTTGCCCTTTTCTGTTTGTCCATCTTGCTGTCATGTTATCACACTGTCTCCCCAATTATTGACAATTCTACAACAAAATATTAGTTCCTATGAAGCCTACTTGGTCTAGTAGAGACTTCGGAAGTAGTTCAAAACTAGGTGAACAAACTTGTTGCTTTTCAGGTAATTCTGGAGTTTGAAAGCTATAAAAGCATTATGTATTACAGTAGAATAGTAAATAATTTTAAAGTCATATGTTTATAAATGAATTTGTTACTGAAGAATGGACAGAGATGGCACTTTAGCGATAGACTATGGGGAGTGGAGAGATTTTCTGATATTGTCGCCTAGCAACAACCTCCATGATATTCTCCATTACTGGAGACACTCTACAGTATGTATATAGCTTTGTTTATGGTTTAATATATCTATTATGTAAAAAAAATATTACTTTTGTATTGAATGATATTTAACTGAATCTGACACCTAGCAATTAGTGTTTATGACTTTGTGATTTCTTGTCCCTTGTTACTATGTGTCGACCTCGTCGCTGTGGGCTCGAATCCTGACAGGAACTTTGGATTCTTTCATGTGAGGAAGCTATCCCATTTTTGGCCTGAAATAATGCATGGAAGGGTACCAGAAGTCTTCCTCCCCCAGTAAAGCTGGAAAGTAGCCATATGACCTATTCTGTGTTGATGCGATGTAAAACCCAATCAAATTATTATCGAATTTTGCAAATGGTGTTCAGTTCTTTCATTGATGGTTGATGGGTCTACACAGTTGCAAGTTCAGAATGTGCATTTTAGGTCTGCAGGCACCAGTAACATTACTTAATGCCTTAATTATAACCTTGATTAAATGATGATGTGTCAGAAACTTAATAAAACATTGTACATCAGTATTATTCAAGCATATTCCATCAGTCGCTTATTTAAGCATCCTCCATTAGTGACTTATTTAAGCATCTGTCATCAACTTATTAAAGCATCTTCTATTGGTATCTTATTTAAGCATCCTCCATCAGTCGCTTATTTAAGCATCCTTCATCAGTAACTTATTTAAGCATCCTCCATCAGTAAATTATTTAAGCAGCCTTCATCATTAACTTATATAAGCATCCTCTGTCAGTAACATCTTGAAGAATCTTTCATCAGTAACTTTTTTAAGCATACTCCATCTGTAACTTATTTAATCATCCTCTATCAGTAACTTATTTAAGCATCCACCATCAGCCGCTTATTTAAGCATCTTTCATCAGTAACTTATTTAAGCATCCTCCATCAGTAACTTAATTAAGCATCCTACATCAGTAACTTAATTAAGCATCCTTCATCAGTTACTTATTTAAGCATCCTACATCAGCAACTTATTTAAGCATCCTCCATTTCAAATATTTCATCAAAAGTTTGTCTCATTGAGTTCTAGCAAAGTTTCATTTTCATGACATCAGAAACTGGGTCATTAGGTCATATTTTTTTGACAGCTTACCATCATGGCTCACTAATCTATTTCTGCAAGCTTTGGATTTTTATTTTGCTATCAGAAGTATAGGCGAAAGGTTAGAAGTGTTGAATGGTTGTTGTTAGGTCTACAAGGCAAGAATTTTTGTGTTATGCTTTAAAAAATTTTAGTACTTTGACAGCTTTATGTTTTGCGTTAAGTGTGTTAGCTAGAAGAGACCATATAAAAGTTTGATGTAAGAAATAATGTTTGAATTCAAACCAGAATTACTTTAAGGCTCTCCTGAGCGTAAAGTGGCTCAAGTTGAGGTAAAAAAAGTTATTGGTTGTCTAGTGTCCGTCCAGAATTCCAAAATTGTTTCAAACAAGACAAATGTATCTTTTAGGTGATTTATGAAACATGTCATGGATATTATTAAAAAAAAAAATGGTGAGAAATAGGTGTGACATTGAGCTATAAAGTCAAATTGTTGAAATATCATAAAATTGGCAATAACCACAATTTTAACTTGACTGAAGTAATTGACATGATATCTAGTTGCAGATATTGTAAGAAATTAAACCTTGACTCATGAATGACCTTGACCTTCAAAGTCTGTTCCTTGAATGTTGATTAAGTCATCTTTAACATTGTTATTTATTGATGTATTATATTAAAACTGTGACATGAAAGCTCTAAAAATATACCTTAAAATAGGTCATATTTACTCAAAACACCTAAAATTATAATGTTGAATGGCCTTGTGCTTCATATGAGCTAGACTGTCAAGGCCAAATCATTTAACTTTGTTAAAATTACCATAACTTTGTTAATAATATACAAAGTTGGTTCATACTTGAACAATATTTTAGACTGCTCATCATGTGAAGTTGTTCAAATATGACCTTGATGCCTAAATGACTTTGACATTATTTTTACATTAATCATGTGTCCACTAAGCTCAAAGATAAATGTTATTGTAGTTGTTACTCAGGTGAGCAATGAGTGACATCATGGCCCTCTTGTTTTCGTTTCTATGGTTTTAGTTTTTGCCTATTGCCTACTTTGAGTTAATGCATGAAATATGTTTGCTGAAATTTTTGCCTGAAGTTACTGAAGTTTTTCTAGTGCTTAAACTTTTGCCCTGCTTGATTTATGTTACTGACTTGCCCTGCAAAATTTATGAAGTTGACTTGCCCTGCTAAAATTTATGTGATTGAATTGCCCTACGAAATTTATGTAATAAACTTGACCTGCAAAATTAATGTAACAGATTTGCCATGCAATATTTATGAAACAAACATGCCCTGCAAAATTTGTATAATTGACTTGCCCTGCAAAATTCTGTGTAATGGACTTGCCATGCAGATGTGTTGTAATGGAGGACTTGCCCTGCAGAACATTTATGTAACTGATTTGCCCTGTAAATTTTTGTGTAACAGGTTTGCCCTGCAAAATTTATGTAACAATGGAGGACTTGCCCTGCCAGATTTTGTATAATGGACTTGCCCTGCTTTGAATGCGGAGCTGTTCATTTGTACATGTAGTTTAAGAAATAACAAAACTAACCAGCCAGCAATATTGAGTCTGATCAGACTGTACAGTGAATGCTGTAGTGATGGCATAGTAATCCCATTGTCTAGAAGTCCAGTATTGAATGGGTTATATATATGTCCGAGTGGTTAGCATGTCAGACCGATGCCTTGGTGCGAAAGGGTTGTAACTCATAATTTCACCGAAAATGGTTTTATGGTATTTTTCAATGTAGGAGCAATATACACACATGTTGTAAAAATATTGAACTTGAAAGCTAAAATTAAACTACAAAAAAGTATATATGTCCAAAGGTTGTAACTCAAACAGACATATTTTGTTGGTGCGAAACGGTTGTAACTTAAGTTACAACCGTTTCGCACCAACATTTTGAAAATATTTTTAATAAATCCTAGTGCAAAACAGTTGTATCTCAATATCTTATATCATATTCTGTGAAATATTTAGTGGATTATTTCTTTCAAACTAACTGACAACTCAGCTTCTGATTCCTTGTTATTTACATTATAAATTGTTAAGCTTTCATTCAGACATAATACAAGAATTTGAATAACTTACACATATTTCAAACATAAATCAATTCCAATGCTTGTTAAAGAAACAATATCATAGTACATTGTTTATTTGACTAACAGTACTGTTATAGTGATTTTTTTTCATCATAAAAATTGTCATTGGTATAATGTTGCATTGTTTGCAAAATAGCAAGAAAAAGTAATGGACTTATTTTGATTTTACGAAAATGAAATTACCATAACTCAAAATAAATTTATTATACAATATATTATGATTGTATCATAGTTCGGAGACTTTTGAAAACACATCAGAGTTAAATTGCATACCAATACATGCACATTGCTTTAACTCACTGTCAGTCTGGAGCTTGCTTGTTAACTGGTTTATTTTTTCTGGTTTTTACATATTGTGACGACAGGGAAGGAGATAACAGTAGAAAAGTCATATTCAAATGCTTATACATTTTGGTACTTTTTTCTTGGATGACTGGGAATGTGTTGTTTTTTTTGCCTAAGATACAAAAGAGAAAGAACATCAAAACAATCGACAATCTGATTTATACTCTCATACAAATCCGACAGCCTCGTGTTTCGATGCTTTTTTAATTACTAAATATTAAAATAACTTAAAGAATTATACAATTATTACTCAATTCTTGATTTGGTTTTAAACTTATATGAATAACTTTTATAACTTACATGATTGTATTACTATTGAAATATTTTCATGTTTTGTCAAAGACAAATTGTATAAATATTGTACTACAATTTATTTACTTTACAAGACAATCGATGTCTGACTAGATATGTGAACAATTTTTTCTTTGACAACATATTGTAAACAGTAAGTTTAGATACATATACATATGTATAGACAAAAGTATTACATGTATAGACAAAAGTATTACAATATATTCTAACACGACCCGCATTTTTCCCTATTGAACATAGAAAAACCGAAAGTGTGTGTTATTATGCAATAAAATCACTGTTTGACGTTCTATATTTAGACATGTGACGTAATCATTATACACGTGACGTAACCACTAAAAATGTGACGTGCTGACAATAAGTACGGAAACAAATAAAGCGCAATTTAGCTTATTACCATGTACGGCAGCATTTATTTGTTGATGTCGTGTTAGAATCGAAATAATATATCCAAATCGGTGATTTTATTGCTTGTCGTTCCGATGCGCATCATTATATCACTCGGGCTACGCCCTCGTGATATAATTCCCCGCATCCAAACTCCAAACAGTGATATTATTGAGCAATAAAATCACAGTTTGGGATATATTATTTTTTAAACAAAGGTGTTTATGTGTAGATAATTAAGATAATATATCCCAAACTGTAGATTTTATCGCTCAATAAAATCACTGTTTGGAGGTCGGATGTGTGGAATTACGAGGGCGTAGCCAGAGTGATATAATGATGCACATTCAATCAACAAACAGTGATTTTATTAAGTGATAAAATCACCAATTTGGATATATTATTTTGATTCTAACACGACATCAACAAATAAAATTTTAATGCTGTACCTTATATTTAGCTAAATTGCGCCTGATTTGTTTCCGTACTCATTTTCAGCGCGTCATTTTTAGTGGTTACTTTGCGTGTATAATGATTACGTCACATGTCTTAATATAGAATGTCAAACAGTGATTTTTATTGCATAATAACTCACACTTTCGATCTTCTATGCTCAATAGGGAAAAATGCGGGTAGTGTTTGAATATTAAGTAAAATATGTTATTGACCCTTTGTTTAAGAAATAATATATCCCAAACTGTGATTTTATTGCTGAATAACATCACTGTTTGGAGTTCGGATGCGGGGAATTATATCACGAGGGCGTAGCCCGAGTGATATAATGATGCGCATCCGAACGACAAACAGTGATGTTATCAAGCAATAAAATCACCGATTTGGACATATTATTTCGATTCTAACTCGACATCAACAAATAAATGCTGCCCCGTACATGATAATTAGCTAAATTGCGCCTGATTTGTGTCCGTACTTATTGTCAGCGCGTCACATTTTTAGTGGTTACGTCACGTGTATAATGATTAAGTCACATGTCTAAATATAGAACGTCAAACAGTGATTTTATAGGATAATAACACACACTTTCGGTGTTTCTATGTTCATTAGGAAAAAATGCGGGTCGTGTTAGAATTTCTGTTAGATAAAAGTAAATTATCAGATATATTCTATCTGCAATTTAAAATCATTCTTAAAGATGTTAATCACTTCCTCAGCTGTATGTGTGTTTGTGTGCACACCTGTGTATTTTATTGGGGTCACAGGGGATTGCATTTTGTAATTGTTATTATTTGCAGGCCTTATTTTTTTCTCATTTAATTACTGACTGATTTATATAATAATAAACAATAAAATTTGGGACTGTAAAGAGTTGTAAGAATTATCAATAGCATGAGCTTAGAAGCTTAGAACATCTATTATCATCTTTCTCACACTTTTGGCTTAATAGTAAAGAAGATCCTGGATAATGCTTAAATAATATAATTTGTACACAAAAGCACATCCTAGAAATTATCTAAGTTTTCAAATTAAGAAAAGCCTATGTATAGAATAGATGTAAAATAAAATGAGAGTGTTCTCATTTTCTAAAGGCTTATATTAACAAAAATAAATGTATCTTAGATGGTTTTGTCATTATGTAAGTTTACATTTTGAACTTTGATTCTTGCAAAAACAAACATATTTGATACTTATGATGGGTTTGACAAACTGTCAACAGTCTGAACTGTGTGTCACATGGAGAAAATATTATATATAAGGTGAAGTTCTTTAAAAAAAATCATTTGACTGAAATTTTATTTTAAAAACATAAAATTTGAAGGTTTTTCACTGAAATATCCAGGCAATATGTTAAATTAGTTCATACTAAACACAACTAAGCTTGGATCTGTTCATTTGACCCATTACATTTATCAGAATTTAAAGCAAAAATTCAGTTAAACCCTTTCGCACCAAATCATTTTTTGAATTTTTTTATTTTTTTGGTGCGAAAGGGTTGTAACTGAAACTTTATCAATTATCTCTTTATGCTGACAAAATAAAATAACCTTTCCAATCAATTAAATATCAGTAAATGAATGAAAGCCAAAAACCAAAATTAAAGAAGTATTTATTAGAACGTAAAAGAATAAATAAGTTTTTTGTCTCTCCTGAATAATATCAAAATATTGAGTTACAACCCTTTCGCACCAAGGCATCGAGACTAATAATCTACGGTTCTCTAGCTGCTTGGATTCAAACCCCATCAGCGGCAAGCCGTTATATCCTTAAGCAAAAACCTTTAAACACATTGTTCAATACTGGTTGGTTCCAGGAATAAGTTCAAGAGTGTGTTTATAAGCATAAAGCTGCCTACACTATTAAGCCGAAATACATTCTGTATAAACTGAAAGGATGTCTTCCTCTCAGCTGTATAAATCATTTATGAATAAAAAACAGAAAGGTACATAAAATTAATTGCTGCTTCGTTTTTAAGCAAAAAAATCATTTTCTTTGTATTTTGATTTTCTTTTTCATGAATATGTATATGATTTAAATGTACAAACCATTTTTATTCAACACTCCCTGCACCTTCACCTGTATATTCTATAAAACTGTAACGATAAAAGAAATATAAATGATAAATTTTTCTTTGTCTTCTATGTAGATAATTGATATTGGTGAAAATGCAATAGTTCCGGATGATTTCACAGAGACTGAGATGAAGACGGGAATGTGGTGGCGCCACCTAGTGTCTGGTGGAGCAGCTGGTGCTGTTTCACGTACATGTACAGCTCCGTTAGACAGATTGAAGATATTGTTCCAGGTAAATGATGAAACTTACCGTGTATCGTTATGTTATTATAAATTATAATCCTCCTTTGTTCTACAAATTTATTGCCGTCTGCTTGCAGAGGGTTGAAACTGTGACACAAGAACTTGTGAATTTGATTAGATTACATAATTTCTGTTGTACTGCACAGGGGTCGGCTTTTGTTTGAAATATTCCATGAAATCAGCTTCATGTATGTTTCTTAGTTGTAAAAGGAGGGATACATACTTTTGGTTACGTAGAGAGAACGGCAGTAACCTAGTAGTAGACTGCTTGTCTTGTACGGTCAAAGATAGCATGTCAGGCCCCCGTATCCTGGGCATTTGAAAAAATGTGTATATTCCTGGCTTGGTTGGTACATATTGTAAGAGGTCAGTAAAGGCCAGTTGTCAGTATCGTGTGGCAAAGGGGATACTATGTAACATATTTCAGTAAAGTAACGCTATTAAGTTTTTCTTATGATGCTTATAAAATTGCACATACAAAGGTTTTCCTGAAGTTAAAAGCTTTTTTAAGCTTTTTTTTTGAAATGGTGCTAAATTCTTGATTTTTAACATTTTCTGACATTTTGAACATACACCCATGAAACTGTTGAACAAACTGCTTAATACAAACACTTTGTCATATTTATGTAGATGAATTCAAGGTATATATGAAATTTTTTCTTATCCTTTGTAGGTAC
>NW_026856151.1:0-117321 GCF_026571515.1 Ruditapes philippinarum
TTTTATGAATAATGTGGCCCTTCTTCATTAAACACACTTAATTTCCAGAGGTCAAAAAAATACTTTGCATTGGCTATACACATTTCTGGCTTTTGACATGACCTGATATAAGGCTTTTGGCCGTGTTTGATGAATGTTATGGTTAAACCACTACAAATGCAAAATGTTTGGTTCAAACTCAGTACAATAATGCTTAAATTAATCTAGAATGTTCTTGCGGTAAATATTTTGACTATGTTTTTGGCGGAAAGTTCTTTACTCGGCACTTCATTTTCTCATTTTGCTCAAACATTTACATAGAATGTTACAGTGTCGGTGTACTATCATTTACAGGCATAGCAAACACAAAAGCTTCAAATGTGTTGCGTTTTAAGGCGCCTGTCTTAAAACTGACTTGGTTACGGTACATGAATATCAACACACACTTAGAGAGTGAAATGCATTGTAATTGTAAAATGTAGATGAATATAGTTGACTTCCATCTGAATAGCCTGTTGCCATGTGGTATAGATGCAAAGACGTGAATTGATTGTATTATAATGAAAAGAACATATTTACACATAACACATTCGCAATGTATTTATTTCACAATTGTAATGTATCTGATGGGTATATAAACCTAAACAGCCCTTATTCAAGTATATAAATGTACATATAGGGAGTTTATTTAGACACTTAGATCAGTCTTTATAAAAAAAATTTCGGGCTACATAAATATGGAATAAATACAAAAAGAAACAATAATTTAAATTAATTTTGGGTAACTTAGGAGGTAATATGCCTGATTAAACACATAAACGTAGGATGCATTTGGCGTTGAAGATACAATGATGATTAAGGTCCATTCTCATTGTGTACGTCTATTGGGAAATCAATATGAAAGTCTGACCTTAACTACGTGATACAAACTGGTTGACCATTGTCTACATTTGTAGTATTAGAATTACCAAGAAACATAACTTTGTAACGCATGTATATGAGGTTTAGATGTTAATGAAGTTGTTAATTCCTTCTTTTATATAAATGTGTGTTGTTTGAACATATACTTTGTATGAAACATGTGAACCGGTATCGTAGAGACACGGGCTAAAACCACATTCAACAAACTTTTTGATTGCTTGCTAAGCGCGGTTTAGTTGTTGTCTTTGTTACACTTACTTGTTTGAGATACAAGTTAATATATTAAAAAACATTGATAATTATATCATTTAGGTTGTCTATAACATTGCTGTTCACACAATATATAACTTCATACATTCTCTATATCAAAAAACAACATAGGTTCAATAATTAAGGTTAATCGATTTGAAAAATTAAAGGCACGCAGACGCAAACTGTTTTGCCCAGGGAAAAATATTGATTTTGGTTTGATATACAAAATAAATGTTGTTTACAGAAATGTGTTCAGAAAGAAAGATTAAGTTGTTGTGGAAATCTAGTCCGGATTTATCAAGGTACGTTAATGAAGGGCTGCGCAGAAAATAACTTTCTACTGTCTTTAGATGTCATTGTTACCAGACGAGGTTGTATGGGCTGGAAGCGACGTCACTTGCCGAGAAAACCTATAATAACGATACAAAAAACTCATTTTGTTAAAAGAACATGTCAGTTGACGTTATAGATTAACGTTTGGTTTACAAATGCATTTTGTCATTGCTTCAGTGTCGTCAAAATTATATTATACTGTCTTGAAATGGTATCAATCTAAGTTGTGACCTCGAAATAATTCAGTCGTGAAAACGATATAATTAAATGTTTTGCGTGATAATTAACCATTCAGATTACACTATTATTATGAACTTTCCTAATTAACTCGCAATGAGCTATAGGACAATGATGTCCCTACTTCGCCAGCATGTCAAAGTGTCCTTTATACAAGTAATTGAATGGACAATAGTATAACATTTAGCGTCATTGCGACCCTGATTTTGACCCAATGACCAAATGACCTCAGAATTATTAGGTGTCATCTACTGATCAAGTGCAATGATGATTTTGGGTAAAACAAACCATGGCTTATTCCTTCTAAACTTTTCATCAGGCAAGGATTTTACATGACGTGAAGTGTCATGGTTACCTTGACCATTTACCTTAAACAGCCTTACAGGCTATCTACGGGTCATGGGCAATGTCCCTAACAAATAAAACAAAAACAGGACTTATTCCTTTTCAAGTTATCGTACAAACAAGGTTAACATGCCGCTGTTCGTACATACTGAGCAATTCTTTCAAAGAATTATCCCACCAAAGGGTCATAAGTTAGTCAAAATTAATGTCTGATTTAGGGGCATTGGATTGTGACATTCTAATATGATCAAGTGAATCGTTTGCGCACCACTTAATTATTTAATGGCGACGACTTTGTAACTCGTGCGCACCACTAAAGTATCTCTTGGCCACGAATTACTAAGGCGACGTCGTAGCTACGGAATGTGCGCACAAAATAAACAAAAACACAAAAATGTCACCTTTGTACCGCCGTATATTCAATATTAAAGGGGACGTATTTTGTATGCACCATTGAAAAGAAAGTTCAGATTCCTACATTCGGGCCTTTTATTATTGTAAAATTGTTGACATCAACTGATAAAGTACTTATAGCAACCATAAATCTTTAAAATCCGTTCAAATCGTTTAAGCAAATTTAGTGTGCAAAAACACTAATTTTAGATCATCTGAGTGTTACTACATTCAGTTAAGTTTCAGTTATCAGAAACTGTGACAAATCTGATATTGCTGATAAAACAGTATAAAAAGAGAAATAGTACCATTTTGATAATTGCTTTATTTCTTGCTATCATTGTATTTGGTAAAATAGTATTATACTTTACAATATACAGATGAAGGCTGATATGAACCGAATGACTGACGAGACACTCTCACTGCAAGTATGAGTACCTAACATTTAATGTCACGCTATCGATATGAACCTGGTACCCACGACATCCGCTATTCTGGCCTCGTTAATTGGAAAACTTGGCAGCAAGGACAAGCCTAAATGCCAAACAAGCACGAATTTTAAACACTAGAAATTCGCCATGGAAGACAAAGTGCGGATATGAAATGAAGACGGACAGGAACGGTTGTAACAAAATTTAGAAGACGTCTATAGTGGGACGAGAATCCCACGTTTTACTGTTTCAGTTACAATGCTTCTGAGAAACTGAATCTTTTCAAGCCCATATCTAACTGAACCTCGGGATTTGATACGGTTAAACTCGTGCGTGTGATCTTGAAAAAAAAGATCATTTTTTAAAATTATAGCAGATAACCCGCAAGCACTGGCACAGGAGCTACACGTGTGTCAGAGCAATTGACAAGTTAACGTTGAATAACTGTTTCTCCAAACAGATATCAAACCTCGAGCAACCACAGGAAAAACAGAGAAGCAAACAAAACGTTACTGTATTATGAAATTATCAATGTATATGTTATTTTTTATAAATCCTTTCATATAATTTTCAAGTTGAAATAATTCAGGTTTAAAATAAAATACATAACCCATAAGGCAACACCTCTTATCCACCTGCCCTCTCTCTACGTGTAAATTGTTAAAGCGGTCGTTTCTCGAAATTCTATTTTAGAAGCTAACGCCACGTTCGCATTATACATAGCTCTTGGGACTCTATGTTAAAGGTTTATTAATAGTGACATAACGTGCTTTTCAGGATAAAATTACTGACTTGCTTAGTTTGAAGCAGCATAAATTCTTTCTTCATCAAAAAATAACAGCTGAAGTCCGCTTTAATGTCCAACGCTTCATGTTATTATTTCCATTGGCAAAATGTATTCAAACCCAAAAACTGTTCACTTGACAAATCAATGTTTTCATACCTATGCATTTGATATAGAGTGCACTTGCCAGCAATACCATAATATATATGGAACTCATATTCTGAAAAGAAAAAAAGGAAATAAAACGTTCGTGCCATAATGCAAAAAAAGAAGAATACAATTCAATTTGTTGTCATATAATATCAATAATTTAAAATCCTTTTGTATAAAACTGGAGTCTTCTTATGCTGATGTTAATAATAACAGTAAGAAGTAAATGTTAAGATGAACACATTTATTGTCTGAATAGTTCCATCTCTATCAGTATTGGTCAAAATAATCGCGCGCATAAATATAAATTCAATCAACCATTGAAGTAATGTTTTCCATAACAAGACAAACGTTTTATTTATTTATTTTATTTATTTATTTATTTCTTCATTATTCATTTGCGTTGCCGAGCAACACTTTTGACAATTTATAAATAAAATAATGTTTACTGAATATACGATACATACTTGTCTCGGAAAGGAATGATCATCTGTATAATTCCTTTAATAAACGGTAAAATTTTCTAATTTAGAATTAATCTGAAGTATTATATTCTGAAAACAACTTCATCTTCCGTCTTTTCGTTTACAGCAATAGTGTTTAACATATAAAGTTTCAATACAAACGAAGCTCTGTCAACTCCTTATCAGCTTTTACTGTGAACTAAAGTGGTCTTATCCGAACTAGTGTTTATTTACATGGTGGTTGGTTTGCAAGAATACGGGCTCATATCAAGACTGTTAAATCCGTTTTTAACAGCTGATAAGTAATTGCGCACAAAATACGTTTGCAACAGTCTATTACCTTACGTAAAAATGATAATATTGAATTAAAAACACTGGGTGATCTGTATACCATTAACAGTTACTTTGAGTATATTTTATGATCATACAAACATGAACGAATTTTTGGTAGGTGGGGTATCATTATCCGATATAACAGGAGCTTCAATGTTCTTTTTTGAAAACAATCTTTTTAATTTTCTTACTTGCCCAAATAAAATCACTCAAAAATATATCTTATTCTATAATTAAGAAATATTTAAGACGACCATCCAAATGATTTATTTTAATTGTTTTTATTAATAATTCAAATATTATTGACATTTTTTACTAAAACATAAACTGCAAAAGTCATTATATGAGCACGTTTTGTAAAGGAGAACTTAATGATCATTGCTGTTCTATTCAAATCGAAATGTGGTTGTCGTTTAAAGATTTGTTTTTCTATTTGAGGCCCCTACAGTCACTTTGTTTAACAAACTGAACTATTACAGGACAATCTACGGACAATGTTTGTATACATGATTACTGAAACAATGAGATACATTTTTATATATTTATAATTTGAACAGTTGTATACATCAGCAAAACAAAATGTACTGTTGAGTTCTAGAATACAATGGCAAATCTATAATACCCAAAAAAACTTAGAATACTCCGACGCGCAACAAGATAATACTTGTTTTGAAGCCATATTCTTTGTTTATGAAATTATAACCGTATACATGCATTTATTACTTAATCAATTCATATCACGCAAGGATTTAAAACATGTCTTATTTCATTGCATGCTTTTATTGATTTTTGTTATTTAGTTTAGATACAAGCATGCATAACAAGCATTTTGCGGTTTATTATGTTTGTTTTAGAGATAACATATCAATTATGCATTAGGTGTGCGAAAAGCTTAGAGTTTTATCAATTATTATAGCAAGTTTATTATATGATTCATTTGTTTTAGCTATATTTCTTTTAAAAAACATGCACAAGAACAATTTACTGCTTTAAATTTATTAAAAGTGACAACAAATACTAGGAAAAGAAACTTGAATAAAAACACAATTAAATGTAGAAATATCGAGAATGTCACCGGTAGTCGTGAACAATCCCTACTAAGTGCCTATCTTTTGAAAACGTTACAAATTATAATGTGTTCGTCGATATGAGAAGAAAGGTTATCAAATAGGAAGTTATAATTTTACCTGGTTTCGTTTTTTCACTATCCTATTCGCTAATGCTTATGTTAAGATCAATATAATCAAGTCATTGAAAATAACAATAAATCTCATGTGTTTATTTTGTTCTTTTTTGTTGAAGTTTGATGTATATTAACGGACATAAAATGTTATTTGTAAAGAAAGCTTTAAATTGCCGAACATTGGTTTTTTTTATTTTAAATTATTCGTGAAAAACTTAAGCATATTCGAGTATTAACCTTCAAGAAACATTGCCAAATCTTTCACAACTTTAATTTACATTTGTAACAAGTAAACTGGAAAGTAAACCGTTTAAATTTCAAATGTACTTTTATATTAAATGTTTTATATTGCGTATATTATGACTTTTCTTTTCTCTATTATATTAATTTTGACCTGCCAGATCGACCAACCCAAATTGAGCTGTATTTCAATATTGCTGTATCAACGAGTCTACTAAAAAAACGACCTTTTTACTAAAGTTTATATAGTCTAGTATAAGCTTGTGTTCATTACTAAGCATTTACACAATTAAATTGGTCAAGGGCAGCTCAGCAAATTTGCTTAAAACTTTTTTATAATTCCCCGCAAAAAAACCAGTGTGACTCATTGCATGTCATCAATAGCAAGATAAAGCGGAGTACAACGCAAATAAAATATTTCGCTGTGTTAAATATCACGTAGTCAGACAAAGTATTATGTGTTTTTGGTCTCGACTCTTCCCAAACGATAACTGTTTTTGTGATATCCTGTTCATTAAAGCGGGAGATAAAAAATAAATAGTAGACTCCTAACAAACATTATTTGCGATGTTACTCTAAAGCATAATTTTAAATACTATTTCCTTTTATATTGGCATTTAAAAGGTAAACACATAATGTAAATCGAAAAAAATGCACTGGTGAGTAAGTTCCAAATTTATTGACAAGTTGTTATCAAGTTAGATGAGTACAAATGTATAACTTGACCCTTCGTGTGAAATGGTCCCTCATCAACATTAGTTGGCATATTATGCATCAGAAACGAATGAATTAATTGTACTTCTTAAGAAAGGGGAAACATGAGTTTTTTTATCGTCCAAATAATGGTTTTAAGCATGTAAAATATATGTTGCCTGACGAAAAGAGCGAACAAAGTAAATTTGTTCGTCATAAAGCAAAGTGTTTTTTATATTTCAATTGTCCAAAATTACAAAATAGTATAATTAAGTGAACAATGTCAAAGTTCTCTCTAAAATATTCGCATCGGGAAACAAATCGATTCAACCTCGATTTTACTTCTTTTGTAATTATAATTTACATATACACACTTTTCCATGTTACGTGCAGTGTTGACTTTAAACAAAAGATTTTCAAGTTTACAATGGTTATAAATCCGCTAGTCTGCTTTAAGCAACATGATAAAGCGTTTGTAAATAAAACTTATTTATCGTTGATATGCTTGATAATATTGAATAACATTGGGAAGGTAAATTCATAGTTGTATTCAAGTAAAGAGCAGTGAAACAAAAAATATAGTATTCATAGATGTACCGCAAAAAATTTACAAACCTACGGCGTATATTGTTTACTAGTGAGCTGTAAAGGTGTGTTGAGAACGTATACAGATCAGATTACGATGAGCTGTTTCGAAGATGACAGCGCATACAGGTAACGTAAGTCGAATACGCCGGGTATTTACTATCCACATTGAAAAGAGGTATTCCGTCGTAGCGAATATAGCTCCCAACTAGTGGTAAAATTAAGAAAATTATTATCTTTATCACAATATTTAGTCCTAAAATTGTCAGATTTGGAAGGAAAATTGATAATCCGTGATAATAATCAGGTCAGTAAAATGTCATGTTCACTTAGACCATTACAAAAAAAATCTTGTTCGATCGTAAAGAAATAAGTCCTCTGCCTTCAGTCTTCATATTTAGTCGGGGTAAATAATTACCAAAAATAACTTTTATTTTTTAACATTAATCGTCGTCGTTACAGTTAAATTTGCTGCCGTCCGTTCAAACTAAAAATCGTTGAAGTCGTTGTCATAGAAGCCATTGTCATAGCTGTTCTTGTTAAAGCAAAAATATGAGCAATAGTCGTTATCGTCTGAATCATGATTGCAGTCACATTCGTGGTCATTTTCGGTGTAGTTGTGGTCGTATTTGTAAAAATGTAAAAAGTCTTGGTTGTGGTTGTAAAAGTCGTAATTGTAGCCTAACTTGTAGAAGCTGAAGTCGTGGTTATCGTCGTCTTCGAAGTCGTAGCTGTACTAGTCATCGTATATGTCTGGCCTTAATTCGAGGAAATTGCGTAGACAGTTTGGTTATTGTTTTAAATTTTCGCTGAATAATCTCCTTAAAAATGTAATTTATGGATGTGAATGTTTTCTTTTCATAGGTTATAATGAAAGGTCAAGTATACACAAATATTACAAAAACTAAAAGACCACGTATTTGTACTTCTATTTATATAAAAGAAATTTTAATATTAGTTTAAACATACGACATAAACTCCCTGAGGCGATCACCATGGTTTTTATTGTCATAAGAGCCCTCAAAAAGTCACCGTAGGTTATGTGAGCTTTACTGTATTCCTTGAGGCTATCATCGTCGGTTATATTGCGATAAGAAACTTCTGAAAAATCTAAAACCGTTGGTTTCATGGGTTTTTCTGTACCCCGAGGCTATCACCGAAGGTATCATTGCAATAGGTACCTTCAAAATTCCTATCATCTTGTGTTGTTTGAGCATTACGGTATCGCCCAATGCTATCACGTTTGGTAATATTGCGACAAACATCTAAAACATTCATCGTGGTGGGTTTTGTGAGCTTTACTTTATTCACTAATGATGTCACCGTAAGTGAACTTGGGATAAGAACCATCTAAATGGGTTTACTAAATAGATTACACAGATTTTTATTGTAGTAAATACGTCTTTAAAAAGTTCTTCTCGGAGACTACAAAGAAGTTATATGTCTGGCCTGTAGCATCACCTTACAATTTTCTACAAAATTTATATAAATCATACCCCTTAGGTAAAAATTGAAGCCGACCCAGCAGACTTACAAAGGAAAACACATTGACGATTTACTGTTTCGGCCTGTAATTACACGGAAACAAACCGACGTTCACAGATAAAAACCAACAGAACTTTAAACGTATAGAAGTATATTTAATGTGCAAATAATACAAAATGCAATACATGCTATTTCAATAATTAAATTCATTATGAGTTATGAACAACAAACGAAATTTCTTATAATGTCACGGAAACAAAATTTGAGCAGTAGAAAGAAAAATGCAACACAACTAATTCGACATAGAATTATATTCAATGTGCGCATGCGTGCCTTTATGAATATAATATGTACAAATATGATATAACGAATTGACAAAATTACAAAAAATATATATAATTGCACAACACATAAGTACGGAAGAGCATTAGTGTCAGGTGTATGTTTTTCATTAACTCGAAATTTCCAGTTACTAACTCGAAATTTCGACTTATTTATCTCGAAATTTCGAGTTACTAACTCAAAATTTCGAGTTACTTACTCAAAATTTCGACTTACTAACTCGAAATTTCGAGTTACTTATCCCGAAATTTCGAGTTACTTACTCGAAATTTCGACTTACTAACTCGAAATTTCGACTGACTAACTCGAAATTTCGAGTATTTTATCTCGAAATTTCGAGTTACTAACTCGAAATTTCGACTTACTAACCCGAAATTTTGACTTATTAACTCGAAAGTTCGACATACTAACTCGAAATTTCGACTTAGTATGTCGAAATTTCGACTTACATTGCACGACTTTCATTGGTTGCCGGTGAAAGCAAGGATTGAATTCAAGATACTTTCTTTCGTGTGTAGCTGTTGCACATTGACAGAGCACCTTTAACATTTATTTAACAGAACCATTAAATAGGGTCAAATTGTCCACACATACAGAACATATCCTTCGCTTTTTTGTAGAGGGGGGGGGGTGTAAATTCACACTTTCTACATTTCCGTGTTAACCGGATGTTTCTTTTTTCTTAAGCATACATACAACCATCATGTGGAGAAACAACAAGTCCAAAACCCACCCTATTGTGTTAAATAAGTTTTAAATGGCGTGTATACGCCAGTTAGTCTGTCACGTTTCTTTATACTAATAATGTTTTTGTAACATTTTTCATTATTGACTAATACTTTGATTCATATTGTGTTGATAAAAGTTGATAAAAGTGGAACTTGTTGTTATATATATGTTGGGAATAATATAAAAGCATCCGATTTTACAAGAAATATAGTCAGTCCAACAAGTTTGACAAAGGCCTCAGCACGCCCTATTTTTGGCCACGCCGCGATACGTTCCTCAGATGTTCCTCACGTGAATTATAGGATCGTTTTATTCACAGGGGTGAGAAAAGTATGATTAGTAAAAATATATGTTCGAACAGATGGTATACAATATAACGTGTGAAGAACGCCTGCACGTACAAATAAAAGGAAGCCTTGTGTTTTTTTAGGTCGGGGGTGTACATGCCATTACTAAGTTTAAGTTTAATTTCAATAGTTTTTGTCCAGGCACCCGTTTCTCAATCTCCATCGTTCAACGGCACTCCCTACTATGTCTTATATCATCTAACTAATAACTTTAGCCATTCTTGTAATGTTAATAAGTCGAAATTTCGAGTTACTAAGTCGAAATTTCGAGTTACTAAGTCGAAATTTCGAGAAAAGTAACTCGAAATTTCGAGTTAGCAACTCGAAATTTTGAGATAGTAAGTCGAAATTTCGAGTTAGTAAGTCGAAATTTCGAGTTAGTAACTCGAAATTTCGTGATAGTAAGTCGAAATTTCGAATAAGTAACTCATAATTTCGAGATAAGTAACTCGAAATTTCGAGTTAGTAAGTCGAAATTTCGAGTTAGTTAGTCGAAATTCGAGATATGTAAGTCGAAATTTCGAGTTATTTAGTCGAAATTTCGAGTTAGTAAGTCGAAATTTCGAGATAGTCAGTCGAAATTTCGAGATAAGTAAGTCTAAATTTCGAGTTAGTAAATTTCGAGTTAATAAAAAACATACACCTGGCACTAATGCTCTTCCGTACATAAGGCATCGAATTGGGGTTTTTTTTTTAATCACTAAATAAAGCCACAACACTATTACTTGTATCTTTTTTATATAATACACCTACAATTGATTCTACCGCCTTGTATTTATGCTTTTAACAATTTGTTTTAGTCCAATATTTTGTGGCCCCATCAGGGATAGAAAGGCTTGCACGCGCCTTTATGAACACTTTTTCGAGCGTGCGAATGCGTGTTCTTCTTTCTTTTCAGCTTGATAATGTGTCGTACAATATGATGAAAGATTATATATAAACTTTGTTCATTAGGCCATAGCAGTAGATTGCAATTTCTGTTGTAAATTATTTTTCTATTATTATCTTTATGTTTATTTTGTGTGTTCAATATAAGTACACCCATAGAAGGACCACGTGAAATAGAAATTCCTGAAAGAATCCTTAATTTACTGTATTTTTATGATTAATTTTTTCTACCGGTATCACTCTAATTCATCATCAGTGTGTACACATAACTATTATAATTCGCCAATGTTTTCTTTACAAGACAAACGTCATTATGTCAAGTGCCAAGGTCACAACGGCGGATGGAACATTTTTATTTCTGAAAAAGTTTATTTTACATGCAAATTGATTTTTGTAATCTGTAAATTTAAAAACAAGATACATAGTTATAACTGAAAAAACCCATCACGATTATATTTCATTGGCCGGAATTAAACATATTATCAATGCATGGTAGCATTGCCTAGATACTTACTCTACCATTAACGCCATCAAAACAATGGCTGTAAGTACAAATGAAAGGCACATATCTTGATTTTAAATAAATTTATTTCTTGCGTTTGGTTTCATCATTGTATCTGTATCTGTGCATGTCTTTCTTGGCTCAATGTAACGTTACTATTTATTTAAATGGTATAAAAATGAGAAAATGAGATATATTTCTGTATTTCAAGCGATGTGATTAATTATATAAAAGATAGTAAGTAAGGATAAAAGTAAATTGTCAGAGCAAAAAAAAACCAGGTGCCATACATGTTTTATATTTATCCACTCGGCCATAGACGTGCCACTCAATGTAAGTGCATTATTTGAACTCATAGGCACAGCTGCGTGTAATCATTTTTGTCACCTGATCCAATTAAAAAAAAAGACGGCTTAATTTTGAGATCTGTCTCGAGTACTTTTGTTTGCCTTCTGAAAATACCATGTCTACTAGACTATTTCATTATCATTTTTGTAATATCTAAATGCGTTTAACCTCCCACAAAGGAGTATACGTCTGAGTAATACAGATGACAGGCCTAGTTATCTATTGATATTAATAATGTATTCACATATGTATACCAATTTCCTAATATAAATAGAAATATTATATCTAATATAAAAAGCACGTTAAAATAAGATCTTACGTCGTCTTTAATTCCGTTGTATCTACAAATATCGGTCATTGATATCATCCTTATTTTAAGGTTGTTCCATGAAATCTATTTTTACTATTAACGATCTTAAGAAATCAGTAATCAGTTTTTATGGCTTAATTTCATAAATATGACGCTCAAATTAAGATTAATCAATATTGTTATTGTCTAAGTCAAATTTTTCAATAAGAAATAAATGCATATATGTTAATGATTACATATAATTTGCACAAATATTGCAGAAAATATTTTTAATATTTTCTTCATTTTTGGAAATTGTTTTATGAGCATAATTATATACATATATAAATTTTCACTTTAGTGCGGTAACAACCTCAGTTGCAACATACAGGATCTTTAAAAAGTCTCTAATAAAAAATCTAACACTTGACTTGTGTTCAACGTAACTCAGAAAAGGTGAGAAGGTCCCCAATGATAACTTCTATTCTTAATTGAACATAATTATAACGTTTTGTAAATGCCTATAGGTTTTAGAATGCATACATGCATGCGCACGCGCACACACGCACGCACGCACACAGAGTAGTTATGTCATTAAAAGAACATTTTATAATTGTGTTTTTATTGTATCACTCTCGTGTATTGTACTTTATTTCATTCATACAGATACTCTGTACAGAATAGCACATTTGTGATATATTACCTTTTTAGTATTCCAGGATTTTACTAGAATTTATGTACACATAAACGAACAATTTTTGCATTTCCATTTTTGAATTTACTATAAACCTATAAGGTTTCAAATGAAAGACAGTCATTTTCGACGAAAGAAATAAAAATATCAATATTGGTTATGCTTTTTGTTTAATGATATGTTCTATTTTCTACTTTGAATACTTGTATAGCTGTATGAACTATATTTGTAAAAAAAATTGTATGTTTATATATCCATACCGACATACAATGTTTATATATTTGATCAATAAAAAAGTATAAACTACTGTAGTAAATAGAACATTATGCATCTTTCTCTATTTCCTATCGTGTCTGTTTTATTGTGCCACGATTGCATTTTTTAGAGGATGCCCTATATTAATATTTAATGTTCTTATTGATGCTAGTCAACTGTCAAATCTATGTTGTCATTGCTGAAATAAAGAGTCTTAATCCTCTCTCTTTTAATCCGATAAAAATGTCAAGCTACATGCGTGTTTGTTTTGCATAAGTACGCTGTCGTGTTTTTGAAACCTGCGGCACATCGTGTTTCTATCGATCATCATAAATATATAGGTCTAACGTGTTGCAGTATATTGGACTTCAAATGTTTAAAATATTTATACTTTATTTTTATAGAAATAGCGCTAACACAAACATAGCCTCTATAAACATGAAGTATGAGATATGTTTCCATGAATGTTAATCGAGGTTTAATAAATACAGTCTTATTGAATTGTTTCAATAAAATTATCATTGTGTTGTTTCTGAAAAAAAAAAAGAAATCCTACAGAATCCCTCAAACGGTAAAAGTAGAGAAAGAAGAACTGCGATATTTTTCAGAAAAAGAAACTTACAGAAACCATCAAACTTTAAAAATTAAAAAAAGAAATACCGCGATATTTTGCAGAAAACACATTAAAGAAAAATAGAATGCACCCAGCTTATCCTGTTTTAGAAAATAACATACATATTGGTAAGCTGATACAAAATTGCTGAATGTGTGATTCGAATTTACCATCAATTTGTACACATAACCATCATCAATTATCAATGCGTTGCTAACATGACCATAGTTATCATGTCAAGGGTCAATGTCACAGTGGCGGATTAAAACTGGTTTTTTTGTCTGAAAACATTTATTTTACTTGAAATTTATTTTCATTCAAATCATTACTTATCACGATAATATCTTATTGATCAAAATTCAAAACGATTGTCAATATTTTGTATCATTGCCTAGATACCTTGATACTGACACTTCTATTAATGCTGTGCGCACAGAATGATAGGCACAGGTTTAATTTTAAGTCAATTTATATCTTGCTTTAAACGAACTGATTGTCAGCGGGATAGAAGGAAAAAGAATGTTACAATTTCAATAGGTATTTAATATTCACATAAATATTTCAAGTTATTTTCAATCTTAATGATACAAACATGCCAAACTATAAAAAAAATGAAAACATTCAGTTGCTATTTCTTTAATATTTACAACAGTCTTTAACCACTCGGCCAGGGGCGCACCTATATCTCTCAGTCTGAGTAAATATGCACTATGACATATATATCGTTGAATAAGGTAGTTATTTAAGATACGTTTTTAAATGTAATTAGAAATTTATTGCTGTAGGTTGAAAATTTGCTCGACGTTATACGGTAGACATTGAACAGTATATGCCTGTGAAAAGTTATTTTCAAAGAAAAAAAACTTTTACAGTAAGTCTACTTAAGGATGGCATATTTATTAAAGTTTAAGTTGTTTTTCCTCACCAAACCTTATAATGAGATAGAACTATAAGGCTTTCCCATTTTAATATTGAATAAAACATTTTTGAAATAATATCGGTCGGTCAATCTATTTAATATATTTTATTTCTCCTTTTGTTTAACAATTGATTTATTTATTCGTTGGTACAGAAGCATGAATTAATTTTTGTCGCCTAAATCGAGTCTGTCTTTCAGCATGGCCAAAGATATTTGAAGTTAAAATAGCCTAAATAATGTTTATGATGAAGTAAACAATGGGAATGGGTTAAAACTGTTGGTTACATTTTTAATCTTATCAAATCAGAGGCTTAATGTCAAACCAAGATCTTGTTTGGATATCTTTGTCGAAGACATCTGTTTGCGTTTGACAAAAAAAATCATGTCGACTAGTCTATCTCGTTACTATTGGTGTAATTATATCTATTTGCATTTAACCTCCCTTAAAGTAACTCCACTGAGGTCCAAAAGCCTAAAAATCATAATTGTTTATTTCTTATATAGATCAGCTGGTACACTATAAAAAAAAGATAAAGAAATATACATTTTTTGTGCTCGAAAATAAATTGAAAATCGTTTTTTTGTACTGTTCATAGCTTGATTTGAGTGAAAAGCGTTGCAAGGCTTTTCAATTTTAGGACATTTTTCAAAATTCTGATAAATTATTCTGGAAAATCAGAATAAGCAAACGATCTGAAATTTTGCACGAGAGTTATTGCTCAAGATCTAAATCAAATATAACATTAATCTGCAAAAATTAGTATGTGGCCCGCCATGTCAAAAAAACTCAGTTGAGTCCCTTTAAAGGAGAATACGTCCGGGTTATACAGAACAATATACTGAAAATGTTATTTTCTTTAAAACGATCCATGTAAAGGTTAGTTATATACTGATCTAAATAATTAATTTACATTATTATCCAAATTGTATCATGTCTATAAAAGCAGGTTACTTCGTTTTAACTTTCGTTTTATCTACAGATATCGGTCAATGTGAAGGATGAATCAGTTTTTAGATAAGGTTTACACAATATATTCAGTCGTTGGTTTGATCTTCATTGCAAAAAGCGGACTAATCCGCACTTTTTATATATATTTTTTTTTTGGTTTGAGTGTTAATAAAACAAGGACAACATTGTCGCACACTAAGCCCGTCACATAAGCTTTTGACAGTGAGAGATAAGGGCATTATAGATATTGATAAATTAAAGGAGATATGCTCTGGGAAATATCCAGAAAAAATCTGGATATTTTATCATCTCTAGTAACCTTGACCGTGCAAAAGATAACCTAAATTACGTGTGTCACACTTGTGGTCATGATAGTTATCATTTCTGTTACAATCCGTCATTTTTAATGATGACAAATTTTGGTCCCCGTTCACATACTTTTACCTCTCTATGTGACCTAGACTTGGGTAGCAGGGACCTTCATTATGTGCGAAATAAGCCTAACAATGGTAAACATTTGTGCCAAGTTAATTAAAATCCCCAGATATGTGTAGAGGTTCGGCTCCGACCAAGCGTTTTTCAATGACCTCTAAGTGTGACCTTAATCTTAAACCAAGAGACCTGATTCATGCACGTGACATACCTGCTCATAGTGAACATTTTTATGAAGTTTCATTAGAAAGCCACCATGCGTGGAGGAGTTATGCTCTGCAATTTGTATGCTCCCCGTAGGGTGAGCATATAGTCGCCGCTTTGTCCGTCTGTCTATCCAACCGTCCGCAATTATTGTCCGAAACAACGTGAGGTATCAACATTAAACTTTTGTAGGTAGAATAATCTTATTGAATAGATGTACATTGCACTCTGCCTTGCCTTATTTTGGAATTATTGCCCTTTGTTTATTTTTACACTTTGAACTTTTTCCGGGACATAACTCTTAAATTATCAAACAAATATCAACATGAAACTTTGTAGGAAGATAGATATCATTGTGTAGAAGTGTAGTGTAAAAGAACCATAAAACAGAGAAAAACAGAATCCCTAGAGAAAGCCCAACACGGCAAAATTGAAAATGTTGCAGGCTCGGTTTGATTGAGCCTGTTCATACACGGTTCTGGAAAGTGCAAGTTTCCGTCCACGCCCCCCCCCCCTAGCACCGGCTTCAGCAGAATTCAACATTTAACACGAACTGGTACAATTTGGAATTTTGAAACATCCGCAGATGTGTTCATATGACGGCTATCATGGAACCTTCAATGTGACACGTAAGTGCCATTCCATGAAAAGCGGCATATGGTCCCCAAGTAAAAAATGCGTGTGTCCTAAACGAGAAAACAATGGGCGGAACGAAATAAAATGGAATTTTGAAAGGGGATCTGAAGTTAATATGAAGCCTGCATATCACAAATTCTAGCTTGCCTTATTTTGGAGTTATTATGCCTTTTGTTTATTTTTACAGTTTGAACTTTGTCAAGGACATAACTCTAAAACTGTAAGAGATATCAGCACTAAACTTTGTAGGTAGATATATCTCATTGGGTAAAAGTGCAGTTTTAAAGAACCATAACTACACCTTGCCTAATTTTGGAGTTATTGCCCTTTGTTCATTTTTACACTTTGAACTCTTTAAGGTGACAACAGACACTTTCCGTGGTACTACTAAATATGTCATATAAACCAACTTATTTAGTAACAATTGTTATTTATTTAAATCTTATACATTAAATGTATTAGATCGTCACAAAAAATAACATATTTGAACAAAATGCCTTTGTAAATAATAATTTTTGAACAAAAATCCTATTTTTTTTAAATCGTCCTATCAAAGCCATTTTTTATTACTTGGTCATCAAACTTTTGAAATATAAACATATCAACAATATCTAGGGAACCGTGTCTCAGATTTTTTCTATCTTTTCTCATTAATATAATACGTAACACCAAACATTTTATGCGACTTTTTTCACCATACATATTGCGTAATTAATGATAATTAAGTCACTGATTGAAATAACAAATATCCCTGACACTGTTCCCTCCGTAAATAAATTCCCTTTCATGTGCTTTAAACCGCGTGTAAATTTCTTGATTATTAAAAAAGCTATGCCGACTCAAAGTAAGTCCCACCTGCATCAAACTATGTGTCATAAATCGGTTGTTCTCTTTCAGACCCCTGCGTTTCACGCTAAATTATTGCATAACACGCAAATATCGCACCAAAGGGGTCACAAGATGCGTTAACATAATCTAAAAACTTTTTATGACCCTGTGACATTTTACCAATTAAAAACCTGCTGATTAAGCAAAATTTTCTTCAAATCTTAAAGTGATACACTATCCGTCTGGTAAATGTCTTAGATGGCACGAGGCTATTAGTATAGTTTGAAGCACTCTGTGGGGGTAAAGGGAACGCATTTAACGTGCGTACCGCTAGCGGGATAATTTATTTGTCTGAATTTTGAAGTTTATTATTATCATCATCATTATTATATTATATCAGTGACACGCTGCCTGTGTGTTCGTGTATGAAATTCCGTTAAATATCAATAAATTATTATAATTTAAATAACGAAAACTGAGCTAAAGTCCGAGGTACGATGTACAAATAAGAACGGGATATTATATATTTTCGTCCGACCAATTCATAAATGTCTGACATATCTTAATAGAAATAAAGGGTATCACTCGATCAATATGATCTGCCCTTTATTTTTATTATCATGGAATATTCATCTATGCACGGCATAGATCTCGATTCAGCTTCTTCTGTTACATAATATAAATATCATATTTTGTCTCAAATTCCTTAGTACTGTATGTTGGATTTACTGGCAAACATTATATTCAAAGCATTCACTAAAAATATATTTCCATATCTGTCCTATTTTTCTATTGATACATAAAAAATATTATTCGCAGATTATCATAAAATATTTTAGACATTTGTCATAACCAGTTATTGTATGTTTCTTTTTACATCGTAAGAAAACGAGGTTGAATGTACAGCAAGCTATTGGATTCTTACGAATGTCAATAAACTCAATGGAATGTCTATCAGATTACGGGACAAACAAATTATTTTTTCACACATTATTGATATAATAGACAGCCATCCCCATTCGTGCGATTTGCCGCTATTCTATATTATTTATGTTACGTCTTGGCAGACTATCTCTTCTTTATAAAAAAGGCTGAATAAAAGGTAGACTATAAATGTCGAGATATTTATAAAAGATGTACAGTATTTGTACGATACATGTATTAAGAGTAGAATGGACCGGCAAGTGAACTACCGATTTCCCTCATTGATACATCAACAGGGGGCGGAGCGTAAACGATAATTGACAGGTTGCGCGAAAAGCTGATAAAAATGGTGCAGGTACCGTTTTTAAAACGTTTAAAAACACATTTTATTTACTAATTGCTTTCAAAATTAAATCACGAATGTGTTCAGAAAAAAAGTTGATAAGTCTAGTAAGCAAAAAATCTCATTTTAGGTATTTTCAGTGATAATTGACTCCATTGTCACCTTAGGCCCTGAAAGGTGTAAATATTTATTATCTGAATAACTTCATCTCTGTCAGTATTGGTCAATATAATCGCGCGCATAAATATAAATCCAATCAATCATTGAAGTAACATGCAATTGTTTACATGACAAGACAATCGTTATAGAACAGAACAGAACAGAATAACAATTTTATTCATGACTTGTCATGCATAGACTCAATCAAACCGAGTCTGCAATTCTAATGTAATTTTGTTGCGAGGGATCACTTTGTTTCCAGATTTTTGTACAATAAGTACACCATCACATATACAAATATATACAATATGGATAATTGTCACGGTGAAATAACATAATTATTTACATTACGTATCAATTATCATATGAGGATGAACTACAATTAATTGTAAGTAAATGTAGTTCTAAGAGATAATGCATTTTTAGTATACAAAGTTAGATTTTTCAAAAGTAACTTGTTTGGTGAATTTAAAAGATCTAAAAACTTATGAACACTAAATCTAACGTAGTAATAAGGTTGAATATATGTTTTTCTAAGCTCAACATAACATGGACAAATGATAATAAAATGATATTCATCTTCCAAATCGTGCATGTTACAATAAACGCAATAACGTTCATTCCTAGAAAACCTAGGGAAAACCTGCCAGTATGAATAAGTAAAGATTGAGAAGACCTTCTGATTTTACTAATAAAAAATCTCAAATTTCTTGGCAAAATTACAGTTTATATGTAAAATTGTGTTTAATATTTGTATATAAATCTAAAACGTTATTGTTTTCCTTATCAAAATGCCAGGTTTGGACTAAAGTATCTATAAGCCTCTGTTTAAACACGGGTATTATTAATAGATTTACATCAACAGATTCGTGGTTATTCAAGACATAATTAAAACCATTTTCGTTTAACAATTTCTTAACTTTTGTTACCCAGTTTGTTTTACTATTATAACAATCATTTTGACTTAATATATTATAAACTTCCTTAAGAATAACGATATTTGTTTTAATAATTCGAAACCAGAATTTCAGAATTTTAACATGTCTTAATATATATAATGGATAACGATCTAACTCTCTATATACAGATGCATTAGACGTTCTTATATAAACATTTAATATCTTTTTACAAAAATTCAAATGTACCCTTTCTATTTCTTTAGATTTGCCGTAGCCCCAAATTTCAGACGCAAAGTTTAATATTGAACCTACAAATGAATCAAATAGTTGACAAAACAATTTGGGTTTCAGTCTATATTTATTAAATTTTATTAACAACACATTAAGAGCTTTCAATGCTTTGCCAACGAGTTGTTCTTGATTGAGTGCAAAATTACCTGTATAATTGAAAACAATTCCTAAATAGTTAAAATCATTTACAACATGTAACTTATGGCCTTTGTAAAAAAATCATCGGAGGGCAATAACCCTCCTCTTTTTCCAAAAACCATAATTTTTGGTTTTATCAATGTTAACTTCAAGGCCCAATCTATCACAATATTCACATAATAGATTTAAACTTTTACAAATTTCATCTGGTGAATTTATATTTATTTATTTATTTATTTATTTATTTTTATTTTTTTTATTTATTATTTATTTGCGTTGCAGAGGTCTTCAAAAGCCACAGTTTCGACAATTTATTAATAAAATAATTTTAATTAAATACGATACTTACTTGTCTCAGAAAGGAATGATGATATGTATAACTCCTTTAATAAGCGGTAAACTTTTCTAATTTAGAATAAATCTGACGTATATACTGCACATAACTGTATCCTTTGTCTTTTTTTTTTAAAGCAATGTAGTTTAACATATAAAGTTTCAATACAAGCAAAGCTCTGTCAACTTCATATCAGCTTTAACTGTGAACTAAAGTGATCTAAGCCTATCATTTACCGAACTAGTGTTTATATACATAGCTGTTGGTTGGCTCATACCAAAATTGTTAAATTCGTATTTAACAGCTCATAAGCAATTGCGCACAAAATACGTTTGAAACAGTCTATTACCTCAAGTGAAAATGACAATATTGATTTAAACACTGGAGGGTCTGTAATAAAATTAATAGTTACTTTTAGTATATTTTATGATACAAACATTAACGAATTATTTATTTATGTCGATGGTAGATGGGATATCATTATCGAATATAATATGGCCTTAATTGCTTGGTTTTTGACAACAATCTTTTTAATTTCCTTACTTGTCTAAATAAAATCACTCAAAAATATATTAAATTTTATACTAGTAATTAAGAATTATTTTAGACGGCCATACAAATGATTTGTTTTAATTGTTTTTTTTATCAATAATTCAAATATTATGGACATTTTTTATTTAGACTTAAACTGCAACAGTCATTATACATGTATAAGCACGTTTGGTAATGACCTTTTGCTGTTCTATTCAAATCGAAATGTGGTTGTCATTTAAAGATTTTATTTTCTACATGTATTTGAGGCTCCTACATTCACTTTGTTTAACAAACTGTACTATTAAAGGACAATCTACGGATAATGTATATATACATGATTAATGAAACAATGAGATACATTTTTACATATGTATAATTTGAAAAAAAAAACAGAAACAGAAAAAAATAATTACAAAAATGTCTCATATTTCGTTGAGAATTGAAATCATTATATAAAATCTAGTACATGTATTACTTATCATTTTCATATTTCAGTCCTTGATATTCATGTTTCTGCACAGTAACCTATATAGAAATGCTCCCCACATGCATTTTACACTAGAACTAAGAAGCAATTTTATTTTCTCGAAATGCAATCTTGCATTAAAATGTCAATAAAAGAGTATCTGCAACATTGTACAAATATCGTTGAAGTTGTAATCATAACGTTAAGAGATCCGTAGTACTTAAAACATACTTTCACTTTACAGCTAGCTGTTTTGATGACGTAATTTGTAACATCATTATTACAGCTATTGCACATGCTCGTGTTAATATCCACGTGCAACAAGATAATATATGCTAGTTTTGAAGCCAGTTTTTTTGTTAATGAAATTATAACCGTATACATGCATTTATTATTTAATCAATTCATATCACGCGAGGATTCTATTTCATTGCATGCGCTAGCATTGATTATAGATACAGGCACGCATAACAATATGTTTGTCTAAGATATAACATGTCACGTATGCATTAGGTAAAAGCTTAGAGTTTAATCAATTATTATATCATGCTTATTATATGATACATTTGTCTTAACTATATTTCTTTTACAAAACATGCCAAAGAAAAGATTGCTTAATTAAAAGTAACAACAAATATTTGGAAAAGAAAGTTGAATAATAACAAAATTAAATGTGGAAATAACGAGAATGTCACCGATAATCGTGAACAATCCCTACTAAGTGCCTATCGTTTGAAGTCTTACAAATTATAATGTGTTTGTCGAAATGAGAAGAAAGGTTATGAAACAGGAAGTTCATTATCTTGTTCCGTATTTTCACTATCTTATTCGCTTAGGCTTATCTTAAGATCAATATAATCAAATCATTGAAAATGTCAATACATCTAATGTATTTATTTTGTTCCTCTTTTTGAAGTTTGAGGTCTATTAACAACCACAATTGCACTGTATGTCAATCTCGCTGTTCGCTGTATCAACAAGGCTACTTAAACAACCTTTTCACTAAAGTTTGTATAGTCTAGTAGAAGTTAGTGTTCATTACAAAGCATTTACACAATTTAATTGGTCATGGGCAGCGCAGCCATTTTTTTATATATTTTTTCTTTATAGTTCCCCGCCAAAAACCCAATATGACTCAGTACATGTCATCAATAGAAAGATAAAGCAAATGTCATATTTGGAAAGAATATTTCGCTGTGTTGTCAGACCCTGCAAAGTATTATGTGTTTATAATGGTTATAAATATCGTTTGTTGGCATGCAATAAAACTTGCTTTTTGTTGATATGCTTGATAAGGTTTGAATGACATTCGACAGTGTATACGATTTATCTTGCCGTCTGAAATGTAATTTTTATGTAAAGCATTATCCGGTTAAAGAGCAGTGTAACAAAAACAGTAAAAAAAAACAATTTTATGTAGTATGCATAGATACACCGCATCAATCATACGATGCGCGCGCATTCTCAGAATACTGCTACCGCGAACACTTTATCAGCCGGTATTTTGAACAAAAACAAGTCTTTTCAAACAATCGAGTAGGTTTGAATTTAAATCATTCTGCAAAGAAAATATCATAACTTCTAGTTTAAATATTCCAAATGTCTTGAAACAATTCATTCCTTTCTCGTCAGTATTTCGCGTTGAATGCTATATGGATGCTTGATACTTCGTACACCCGGTCTGAGAAACTGTCGATTAACCTAAAAGTTTCAGACGACTGGAAGTTAACTTTTTGTAAAATCTATTTCAAAAATATATTTTCAATCTTTGTCCTTTTGCCTTTGTTCGAAAATGTTTTAAAACGCATTATTTACAGGAAACAGACATAATGATACCGCGTACACGCTAAAGAAATCAAAATACTGAGTACACTGTATCCGAAGCGGTCTGTACAAAGCAGGTAGCATGGGAGAACTAAGAAAGAAAATCAAATATGGTGTGCCCCTCGGAAATGTTTGTTTAAAATGTGCATCCCAGAAAAAGGCAAAAGATATGGAGCGGAATTTAACATTTTTCATACAATGTGTTTACAATTAATATAGTCAGATGGCTTTTTCTGAGTATTATCACAAAAGAAGTGTCAATACTCTGAACGCAAGTATATTAACAAACACTTTACGAATAAAGGAAGAGGAAGAAACAAATTCAGGTATATCATTCATGTATCATAGTGACATTTACAGACACCCACAAATGCATGAACTTAATTATATGGTTTAAGAAAATTAATTTGAAAACAAAATAAATAACACCGTATCATCACTTCATTAATTATATGTCTCTCCCTCACCTATTGACACATTCATTTAAATTAAATGGTAAATTAATTTGTACAAGATAATAAAATTGTTTGACACTAAAGCTAAAATGCCTTAAATTAGGTTTTTTTTTCCTGTGTGTGTTTATGTACCACAACATAATATTTTTGGTCATTTTCGAGGTGTTGTTTAAAGATATGGCAAAACTGAGTAAAACTATGTTGTTTTTTTTCAAAAACATTTAAAACAAAGTGGTCTCAATAATATAGTCAATACTATAACATGTATGAGAATGAACATGTTCAGAAAATGTTCAGAAAATGTATATTATAGCCTTCAAGTACTTCTATAAAAATGTTTTCAATCTATATAATTATTGATAAATTCAATATTAAAGATAAACTCTTCGTTATGTATTTTATTAATTTGAAATGTGACGTTTCAAACGTTCAGTATTTAAAAACGCAAATGACGTTACGTCAAAATAAAGGCACAAACGTGCTATACCATTTTTAAGGAGGCATACAAAAAACTGCCAGGGTATGTGATAAGGTAAAAATGCACTGTTTTTCATTCAAATGCATTATAGATAATCACTCAAGCCTTTTGACCTTCGTGTTTATATTACTACGCATTGAAATCAAACTGAGCATTATTCTACAACAATGTAGCCAGACTTGATATTTATTTCCTATTACTGCAGTATAGATTCATCTTATTACCTCCCTCCGTATTTGCAAACCAGCACATTTACGGCGCCATTCCAAAAACAACTTTTTGTTGAATTTTGCTCTGTAAACTATCTAGCATTATAGAAAATTATCTTATTAAGAAAATAAAATACAGAAACCAATAATTTTATTAAGTCTTTTACGCTGTATATATGTTTGAAGAGTTGTTTACGTGACGTCGCAATACAACACCTAACAGCGCATTCAAAACCGAATCAATGAATGCTATTTTAACATTATTTTTATTTAAATAAATTAAAATAAACAAACAACTTTATCAACGTTTTTAATATTTGTTATTTCCATAATGATTCTGCAAACGATAGATTTAACGACCAGGTTTTCCCAACCGACCAATAAAGCCTTTAAAGAACATTACAATAAGAAACTCTCGGGATGAAACAAATTTAACCACAAACATTTTATTCCAACTAAAGTATTTATGACGTTTAAGTATGGAAATACATCTTGATTTTATGTGCTCTGTGTTATACATATAGCACGATATCAGGCCTACAACCTTCGTGATTATATTACTTCATGCGCATCAAAATCCATACCGTGCAATATAATAGCAAAGAATCACTCAAAATCAAGATCTTATTCCTAACTTAACCACCTAGAAAATTAGGGCAAAAGACAAAAAACATATGAACGCCGATTATTTACTATCCATTATTTTTATCATAAATCTTAGTCCTGCGGTTAGGAAGGGATAACGGCCAGGTCAGTAGAATGTCAAGTTCACTTCGACCATAACAAAAAAAATAAATAAAAAAATGAAAATAAATAAAAGAAAAACATAATTAAATAAATAGATAGATAACACCTGGTTCGACCGAAACGAAATAAATCGTTTGTCTACAGGCTTCATATTTATCCCGGATAAAGTAATGACCCAAAAAATACCCTTAATTGTTGTTTGTATGATAGTCGTCGTTATAGTTAAATGTGCCAACATAGTCTTCGAAGTCGACTTCACTCTTGTTGTAGTTGTTCTTGTTAAAATAAAAGGCTGTGCCATAGTTGTTTATGTAGAAGTAATGATCGCAGTCATAGTGGTGATCATTGTCAGTATAGTAGTGGTCGTATTTGTAAAATGCTAAGTAGTCTTGGTTGTGGTCGTTGTCGAAATTGAAGCATATCTCGTTGAAGCTGAAGTTGTGGCTGTCGGTGTTTTTGAGGCCGTAGCTGTACTAGTTACTTCTGGCCTTCATTTAAAAGCATTGAACCGACACAGTTTTGTAATTTTATTATAGTTTTGCTAAAAAATCTGCTAAAATAATGTAATTTATGGATGTGCAAATGTTTTTGTTTTCGATATTGGTCTAAGGATATCATAGGTCAAGTGTACACCTTTACAAAAAATACAGATAAAAGGTCGAATTATTTGTATTTCTATTTATCTTCAAATTATTTAACAAAAATGTAGTACATGGTGTTATATTTACATTATTTAAAATCATCTACAAAATACATCATTCACCATACAAACACAAACTGACAATACAACAAAAAAATACTTCTGTTCAGTTGTAATGATGATTTCCTTTTACAGGTGTAGGATATCAAGGTTACCATTTATCATGCTTGGAGATTCGGTCATCAGATAAAAAATATGATCGAGATAAAATAATCACGCTTCCAATGTGTGATAATGTTTAAGAAAAACATGTTTAGAAAGGTTAGTAAAGAGTACAAATCTAAATTTAAATTTATTTATGTTAAAGCATATTACTCATACAATTGATGTTTTTTTTACATTGTTACTTTGATAACGGAAAGTTTAATACCGGTAAAGATTTAATTAAAAACGGTAAAATCGGTTTTTAAATTAATTAAATTTGAATTGTTTTTATTGCCTGTTATAGCAAAGTAAATTTTCTATGTGACATATTTTATTATTTAGTTACCTGTGATTTTTTTTCAGTTAGGCCTATTAGAAGAAATGTTTATTAATTAAAGCATACGATGTTTCTTGTTTTAAAGAATTGTTTTGATATGTTTTGTAAATCTCAAATATAAAAATGTCTTTTAATCATAACTTTCTAATTAACGCACTGGTTAGATTAAGATTTAGACATAGCATGTTGAACTACATCGTCATACAGGACGTAAGTATACATTTTTGTAATCTTGAATCATTAATGCCTTTGGTCGTAATTCATTTGTTAAAACTGTTAAATTAAAAGAATATGAAATGGCCTTGTTAATTATTACTGGATTTGTGTCATTCTGGGACAACGTTTAAAACCAAACCGTTACCTGATTGTTAAATGATTTACAACCAATTAAGCATAAACAACTCGAGCGCAGTCCCCATTGGCGATTGTCTTTGTTGATTTTTTTCATCCCACGGTATTTCCATGTATCTTGTTCGTTAAATGTTCTTGAAAGTGGTCTAACATAAGACGGATAATTCAAATACTAACATAATAAACTCCAATTTTACCTCATAAATTTGTTCAATGAAATTCATTTTACTTCATCACACAAACTTTTGGAAAATTTTATCCGCTAGCTTTAATTCTTTTTTAAGTTATATGCCTAATGTAAAACGTATTGTAGGAGGTATGTTTAAAAAAGAAATGTTTATGATAGCATTATGGTTATCTTTTTGTGAAAGTAAGACCATACTAAATTGAATCCGTCATGACCATTATGGACATATTTGGTAAATGGCCGTACAACAGCAAGTAGTAAACAATAAGTTACTTCTAAATAAATGGGGAAAAAAGAAAAAGGTTCAAAAACTATAAAAAGATAAAATTATTTAAATAATAAATGATGTTAAATTAGCTTTGAATCATAGCGTGTAGGATGCATGCAATATCTCCCATATACGCATATTTAGATACAGACAGGAAATTTATGTACACTCATATTGATACTAAAAAAGGCCTGGTAAATCATATTTCTTTAGGAATATACCGGCAAACTTAGAATTGTTGAGCTTGGTCATATGTTTTTGTATGATCCATTGTAGTTTATTTCAATTGCGTTTCAGGGGTAAGTCAAAATGGTTGATAATGCCAATGGATAAAGGTGTTTATTTACATACGATTAAATATGTGTTATAAACGTTAACAATGGACCTTTAAATGGAAAATTGCCAGGTTTATGTCAAATTGAATATTTGTGAGTCCATGTATACACTTATACAGGCAAAGTTACATTAAGTTGTGTTTACTTCTTCTTTTCAATAGCATATGCTTGACCTTGCCTGTAACATATTAAGAACCAACTTAATAAAAATATCCTAAGCACACATGGTCATAAATATGTTTCACTTTATGACTGTTTTGTTTCATAAAATAATTTAATGCTACCCTTATCAACGGTCTTGTAAATGTAATAAAATACTGTAAATTTATATAAATCAAACTCAAGGGCGAATGTCGTTTCTTTCCTTGAGGAAGTGTTTACATTTAAAAATAGGAGTATTTAAATCTTGTTAAACTAAATTTTGACTTTATTATTTTGTAAGAATTATTGATACATTTGTTCATTGGGGATACATGTACCATCGATCTCAATATTGATTCTGAATTCAAAATTACACATTTAATATTCATGTATGCTTTCATTTTGAAAGCATCGTTTTGCTAACATGTTTACAGACTTAAGCAAAAGACACACAATAATATAAAGCTTTTTGCCAGGGGTTGTGTGAGTTTTTCTCTGTTCTCATGTGTTTCATAGAAATAAAAACTATTCTAAAGGACTCCACAGTAGGTTGTTTGACTTTTACTGTATTCATCCAAGCTATTACCGTGTGTTTGATGCTGTTCTTTCCTAAAAACATTGAACCTATCTTGAGTATCTATAAGGAGCTTTTTGTGACAAACGATTATGTATTTGTGGACAATTTCGTGATATAAAGAATATTACTAAATACTTTCTCGATGCATATACACATTTTAGTGTGTGACAGGTTGCCGTGTATTCTAATTATAAGAACACGATGATAACTACAATAATCATAAGTCAACAATGCAAGGCGATCAAGTAAAATTACGCATACAAGGGCAATAACCATGACAATTCTTGTCTAAACAAAAACCAAGATTTGCTTACCTTCCATTTTCGTTATAATAGAACTACTAACACGAACCGAAATTTCTTAAAAATTTAACGGAGCATATGGGAATAAAAATAGTTATAATGATAAGGTAAAACATAAAGAAAAGAATAGGGAAAACGATGCAATGTAGGAAGATGACTCATTTAGCATAGAGGATCATATGCAAATTCCCAACGGAAGTGTTGAGGCTAACGATATATATTTATTTGTTACTCTCTAAGATTTTTAGTTATTTATTTTCGAATCTGTAAGACTTAATAACAATTACTAGTATCTAAAAGCAACACGTACTATTCAACTATGATTTTACTTAAAATAGTCCTCTTTAAACCTTTCATCAGATTTTTAGCTCACCTGTCACAATGTGCAGGATGAGCTTTTGTGATCGCTTTTCGTCCGGCGTCCGTCCGTCGTCCGTAAACTTTTATTTTAAATGACATCTCCCCCCATAAACCACTAAGCCAATTTCATCCAAACTTCACAGGAATGTTCCTTTGGTGGTCACCTTTAAAAATTGTTCAAAGAATTAAATTCCATGCAGAACTCTGGTTGCCATGGCAACCAAAAGAAAAAACTTTAAATATCTTCTTTAAAAAAACCCAAAGAGCTAGAGCTTAGATATTTGGCATGAAACATCTTCTAGTGAGTGTCTACCGAGTTTGTTCAAATAAAAGCCCTGGGGTCAAAATTGGTCCCGCCCGAGGGGGTCATTGATTTTCCCTATATGCATATAGTTAAAACTTAAAAAATCTTCTTTTAAAGAACCCAAACAGCTAGAGCTAAGATATTTAGCATGAAACATGTTCTAATGGGTGTCTACAAAGTTTGTTCAAATTAAAGCCCTGGGGTCAAAATTGACCCGCCCCGGGGGGTCATTGATTTTCCTTATATGTGTATAGCAAAAGCTGAAAAAATCTTCTTTAAAAAAAAAAACATATAGCTAGAGTTTAGATATTAAGCATGAAACATCTTCTAGTGAGTGTCTACAAAATTTGTTCAAATAAAAGCCCTGGGGTAAAAATTGGCCCCGCCCCAGGGGTCATTGATTTTCCCAATATACATATAGTAAAAACTTAAAAAATCTTCTTTTAAAGAACCCAAAGAGCTAGAGCTAAGATATTTAGCATGAAACATGTTCTAATGGGTGTCTACAAAGTTTGTTTAAATAAAAGCCCTGGGGTCAAAATTGGCCCCGCCCCGGGGGTCATTGATTTTCCTTATATGTGTATGGCAAAAACTTAAAAATCTTGTTTGAAAAAACCCAAATAGCTAGAGTTTAGATATTAAGAATGAAACATCTTCTAGTAAGTGTCTACAAAGTTTGGTCAAATAAAAGCCCTTGGGTTAAAACTGGCCCCGCCCCAGAGGTGTCATTGTCTTTAACTATATATGTATAGTAAAAACTTAAAAAGTCTTAAAAACCCAATAAGCTAAAGGTTAGATTTTAAGCTGGAAACATCTTTTTGTTGGTGTCTACCAAGTTTGTCCAAATAAAAGCCCTTGGGTTTAAATTGGCCCTGCCAAAGAGGGAGGGGGCGGAGGTCATTGTTTTTTATTACATGTGTGTAGTAAAAACTTAACATCATGAAACATCTTCTAATGGGTGTCTTACAAGTTTGCTCAAATAAAAGCCCTGGGGTTTAAACTGGCCCCGCTCCGGGGGCCTATATACAGGTGAGCGACCTCAGGGCCATCATGGCCCTCTTGTTTATATTTCAACAACATGCTTATATTGAAATACTGTAAACATAACTCATGAAATTTCTGTTGGTTATATTTCGATTTTATTCCTCCTCTGTTTTAAAATTACCTGGACATGTGCAACTAGGCTTAGCTTTAAATTTCTACCTTTCGTTTTTGCCAAAGTATATACAAATTATAAAAGAGACAGAAAGGAAATTTATTTTCCATTTTATATATCGATTGCATGATCAGGGACAAACTAAACACGTAGACATCCAGTCTAAGGCATTTTAAATAGAGAGTAATAAAGAATTGTAAAATTGATTAAAATATGTAACTTCTTACATCAAGTCACACTCAAAGGATATGTGGATACATATTCATCCTTGACTTCAATGTGTTTGATGAACTTACAATTGGTACAATCGTGATGAGATTTTCACTAGATAGGACTAATATAAAATAGTGAGACAGTTATTTTACAGCTTATAAAGCACACTGCAAATTTAAAGAGTGTTTAAATACACCTTGACAGGTCTGCAAACTACGATAGAAAGAAAAGATACATCCCTTTGAAATAGAGAAATCCGACATATACGAGCATCGTAAAAAGTAAAACTAAACATTTTCCAAAAGGCAGCTTTAGAAATGTTTCATTGCGCGTATAAAATCATTAAAAACTTGTTAAACTATAGAATAACTGAACATCACTGTAACAGTATCAATTTGATATTGATATAAAACCATTACCGAGGACAGTAAGATGAAGTTATTGGCAATAAGAGAATATCTATTGTACTCATACAGTAATTTAATATATTTTCTAAAGATATTTTACTTCACAATATTATTCGATAAGATTGCAATTATGAATCATAATTTTGAAGTATAATGAAATCAGTGTTTAACTTTAGAGATGAAGGGTAGAGTAAAGAGGCGGAGGTCGGGTTTTTTTTTCCTTTTAAATTCTGAATATTAAAATATACATAACATATTCTAGCATATGTTATCACGTTCAGCACATTCCAGATGATATTTTGAAATGTTATTAGATAATTAAGCATATAAGTATCTTAATATTTATTTTGCTAATGTATCCATTTCTTTTTCTAATGAAATTTGTATAAAACCATTCCCAGTTACCTGATGAAAGATGTTCTGTATGAGAAAGAATTGTACAAGGTCCTTTTGAAGGACAATATCCACTCCATTTTTTCCTTCCACTATGCGTCAAAAATCGCGAGTTTCGCCAGTATTTTCAAACTCGGTTAATACAATTTACCGTTCTGTATAAAATGTCTAACATTTCAGCACAACACGGTTATTTCCTATAATGGCTAACTATTTAAGATGAGCAACACGAACCGCAGGTGAAGTATGTACGGAAAGCGATTTCTGTTGGGTATGTAATAGAAGAACGCAAATAGTGCGCAAAGGAAAAGTTAGAAATTGAATGAAGATGAAAAGTTAAAAATATGCACACAATGCTTATTTTTGAGAAGTCTATTTCAGTCTTCTAATGAACTCAATCTCAAATAAAAGGATGTTCAGAATTGACACACTAATCAAAGTAGTATAGGGGCCGGTTTGGCGTAACGTCTGCGCATGCGCGGCGGCCATATTGGATTCTATTTTTAGAATGACATCATCGTTCTATTTTAAGAATGACATTATCGTTCTATTTTTAGAATGACATTATCGTTCTATTTTTAATCTCCCGGAAGTATACGGAGCTGACTCGTATACACGATTTAGGGCTTGAATCGCGGACATTGAGGGTCAGGTCCTCGGCCCTAGACGGAGAGATAATTACCATCATGACAGATAAAAGAAATGTTTGTAAATAGATACGTACTTAACATTTTAATTTATAAAAAATAGTTTTTTAATAGGTTCAAAATAATATTGATACAAATATAACTCGTTTACTTACCTACATTTAGTAAGGAAATGACTGTCATAGCGTAACGTTCTTGTAGACTGCGCATGATCTATTTTTAGACGCGGTATTTCACAACCACCAGGAGCTATTTCATCAGCCCCACGCGGGTGTCAATGAAAGAAAAAGGCATTAAGTACAGTCGCCGCTCAGTCTAGATTCACAATACCTAGCGGAACTATGTTGAACAAAAACCCTTTATCCTTCGTTACTAAATATAACTTTTCATTAATCACAAAAGAATCTATTATCCTTTCAAACGCAGCGACCGTCAAGTACAGTCGCCACTTAGTCTAGATTTACAATACCTAGCGGAACTATGTTGAACAAAAACCCTTTATCCTTCGTTACTAAATATAGCTTTTCATTAATCTTATCCTTTAAATGCAGCGACCATTAAGTAAAAACTCATTAACGAGAAATTTGCTACGCATGCATTAACATATTTTAACACTTCATATATTGTACCGTTCCTTTTAAGTGCATGCTACGGTAAACTGATTGCATATTTTAAACACGGTTGCCCTTAGCAACTGGTCAAATTTTGTGATTTTTATGAACACTTCAGATTCTTATTTTTTTATACAAAAATAAATTTTAAATGAATAACTTATGTATAAGAAAGTTGTAAACTGATTTTAAATGAAATTTATAATACATTTAAGCTATAAACCGGTTTTTTATCGTTTGGGCAACCGTTTACGCTCAAAATTTTTGAGATAAAGTCGTTATAAGATAGAATAAACCGAAAGCTTTCGTTTTGACCCGGGGTTCTCGATTCGATTTTCAGCCGTTTTTGAGTTATGACGCAAGAGCGATTTTAAACCCTAAATTGCGAAAGTCAATAAAAACGTTAGAACTTTTTACCAATCGATTCGTCTCGTCGCGCTGATTAAGAAAATATATAGTTTTATGGGTTTATCTTTTACCGTTTTCGAGTAATTCGAGTTTAAAGTCACCGGAAGTGACGTCACGGAAATTTCAAAATCGATTTTTTCCGTTATTTCTTGACCGAATATACTCTTGTTTGGTATCGTTGGAAAGCATTTTACCACACCTGTTACCTGACGCTATTTAAAAAGCCATTGGACCGGAACTGAAATCACTGAAGCGTAAAAACGTGTTTTCTGTACCACGTCCGGACCGAACTAAGGCGTGTTTGGTATCAAACGAAATGTCTTAAGCCGCTCTTTATGAATACGGACTAAAATCGAAATTAAAATCACTCATGCGTAAAAATCATTAAAATAACTAAAATAAGCTTACCCCCAGTCTTTACTCCTTGCCTATCAAACTATTTATGACAAGTTACTATAGCCTATCGTTAAACGGTCCAGTTACGACAGGTTTAAACCGGTATTGCTATTTTTGATTAGCCAATGAAATTGAAGAACGGTGACGTTTAAAAATAGACAGCCTCGTTTTGAACCCACTCTTTTTCATTAACCAATCAAAATGGAGAACGATGACGTTTAAAAATAGACAGCCTCGTTTTGAACCCACTCTTTTTCATTAACCAATCAAAATGGAGAACGATGACGTTCTTACCAAAAATAGATATGACTCGCGCAACGGAGAGTATATAAGAGAGCGCTTTAGCCCCCTCCGTCATTCTGACTTCAGAACTCTAACCGACAACATGGAAAACATAGCAGCTACTTTCGAAATGATGGTGAATTCTTTCACCGACGCTGAAGAATTAATGAATTTTGCTGCGACATGGGGGATACAGGATTCCCCCGGTGTGCGGTTTCGACTATTTCAGTTAAGGAACCCACAATATGGAGATGACTTTGTGAATGAACAAATGGAAAGATTACTCGACAGTTTAAACGACACAATGCAGAACCGAGAAGACGTTAACCTGGAAGATTTTGATTTGGCGCTAGAGTACGTAAGAGAGCAAGAGGAAATCGAGGGTGCAGTAAGAGCACTATTATTTGACGAAGAAATGGATAAGATGGCGACTGCTTGTGTGGAAGGCGGGGAGTGGAGCCCTCAATCACCAGGGCTACAAGAAGGGAGTGGGGATGAGCCTCAAGCGGGACCCTCTCATAGGCCCGACGCCCCACGGGAGCTTCAGTATACGATAAGTAAAAAATCAGAAAGGACATACGCAACAAAAGCAGCGGTGGATCGTACATATCAAGTGAAAATTGATGAACAGTATAATGGACAGAGACTGCAAGATGTGAGACAAGGACTTCACCAAATGTTTGAAGACGTGCTCGAAGAAGCCCGGGGCAATTTGGCGGGGAACGATTTGGGTCGTGTCGTTATTCATCATCAAGGATTACACGATCCCATCATTGTGCCCCTCCAGCCCTGGGACCAGTTGACCGCCAATAAAGTGATGGAAATCATCGAAAAGGTACTGAATAGCAACCAAAACTTGTCCATCGATGAAAGCTTTTATATATCTATAGGCTCTATTGAATTACCTAAAGGAAGCGGTGGTCCACGACGAAGAATCACTAAACTAAAAGGAAAAAATAATTCGTTAAAGTTAAAAACCTCTATAGTCACAATTGAGAACGAAGATCAACTGTGTATGGCGAGGGCAATCGGGGTGAGCTGGGCCAAGTTAAACAGATGTAGCCAAGACGAATGGAAAGAAATTGCTAAAAACCGCCAAAAGAAGTCTAATATACAGCTTATACTAGAACATCAGCAAGTGCCAGAGAGTTACTATAAAAATCTACGTTCAAAATCTCGCGATGAACAGAGACAACTAGCGGTAGCCATCAGTCAATTAGCCGGAGTGCCCTTAGATCGGCCCGCTAGTTTGAATGACGTAGAGGCGTTCGAAGAAGTGTTGGGGGTGCGCGTGATGGTGGTCAGCGCCATACTAGGCAACAAGTTTATTACCAGCCCTAGTCAGGACGAACGTCCATGTATTTACATGTACCTCGTGGACGACGACCACTTTCATGCCATTACCAGCATCACGGGATTCTTCAGCGCAAGGTATTTCTGCGACCAATGCCTCAGACACTACGACCACAGAGAAAGGCATCAGTGTGAGACCTCGTGTATAGTATGTAAGACGGATACCTGCCCGGAAACAAACAACACAGTCAAATGTGATAACTGCAATATGACATGTAGATCAGAAGAGTGCTATAATCAACACAAGACAGTACCGGTACACAAAAAAGGAAAATGTAAAGGAAAACCCAACGGGCTATCCCAATGTCAAAAATACTGGAAATGCCCAACATGCTACAAAGTCATAAGGACCGACAAAAGGAAAAAAGAAGACCATGAGTGCGGAGAATATTTGTGTAACTCGTGCGAACAATATGTAATGGAAGGACATTTATGTTATCTCAGATCAATACCAGCCAAGGAACATTATAATTCTAAATTTATATTTTTTGATTTTGAATGTTGCCAGGATGAAGTGTCAGAGTGTGAAAATGGATATGTAGCGAGTAGAAAACGAAATTGTAAAGACTGTCAATTAGAACAGGTATGTAAATCTTGCTCTAAATGTCAACACTGTAAATCATCTTGGTGCGGAAAAGCCACTCATCGTCCCAATTTTGTAGTAGCACATACTGTATGTCCAAAATGTATCGATAAACCATTGACCCCCGAATCTAAATGTAATAAATGCGGTACACGGTGCGACGAATGTGACAACTCTGATTTACTCGACATTGAAGATCCAGGACCGTGTCCTGGGAAATGTGGATTCAGAGAAGTCACTTTCGAAGGGACCGACACAGCTGAAAAATTTGGTGAATGGTTATTTTCCCCCCAGCACGAATATTTTAAAGTGTTTGCTCATAATATGAAAGGTTACGACGGTTATTTCCTTTTAGAGTATTTAATAGACCAATCATTGAGACCAGACAAGATTATTTACAGTGGCTCCAAAATTATGTATATGACAATAGAGTCGGATTTACATATCAAAGTGATTGACAGTCTCAACTTTTTACCTATGAAATTGTCCGCCCTCCCTAAAGCGTTTGGATTGACTGAATTAAAGAAAGGTTGGTTTCCTCATTACTTCAATACTAGCGAGAATCAGAATTATGTAGGCCCGTACCCAGATGCTCAGTGTTATGGTCATGATTTTATGAGTGAGAAAGAGAGAGCTGAATTGTTAGTGTGGTTGAGTGAGAGAAAGGACGACGTGTTTGATTTTAGAAAAGAAATGTTGGATTATTGTAGAAGTGATGTAGATATTTTAAGACAAGCGTGTTTGAAATTTAGAGAGTTGTTAATGAGTGCTACGGGTGAAACAATAGAGGTGGTGAATGAAAAAGGAAAGAAAGAAAAAACGTGGGTCGGAGCCGTGGATCCATTCGATTCCGTGACCATAGCTTCCGTCTGCATGAATGTCTTTAGAACCAAATTTTTAGAAGAAGAATGGAAAGTAAAATTAGAGGGCAGGGATGATTGGATACCTTCAAAATTAATAGACGGAAAGCTTTATGTGTTGCGCGAAAACGAATGGATCCTCGAAACCAAACTCACGGGTGAGAAAGTAAGTGAGACAGAATTTGTAAGGACACCCATAGCGAAAATTCCTCCTAATGGTTATAATGATCAATATAGCGAAGCGTCCATACAATGGTTAGAATGGGTGGCGTGTACAAAAAACGTCAAAATTCAGCACGCTTTAAATAAGGGAGAGAAATCTTTACTGGGAACACGTTACAAATTAGACGGTTACTGCGAGGAAACAAACACGGCCTATGAGTACCATGGTTGTATCTTTCATGGATGCCCTGATTGTTTCGCAGATAACCGAGAAGAAACGCGTCACCCACTCACCAACCAATCATTAGATGAATTGTACGCGTTAACGATGAAAAAGAAAGCTTACATCCAACAGTTAGGCATGAAATACGTTTGCATTTGGGACCACGAATTCAAAAAACAAAAGATTCAAAATACTGAACTGAAACAATTCGTAGAAAGCTTAGATATAATTGATAGGTTAGACCCGAGGGAAAGTTTCTTCGGGGGTCGCACCAATGCCAGTCAACTCTATTACAAAGGGGAAGAACAGGAAGAAATCAAGTATGTGGATTTCACGAGCTTGTATCCATGGGTGAATAATATTGTCAATATCCCGTAGGACATCCTACCATCATAACCAAAGATGTTAAAGACATCGAGGGCTATTTCGGTATAGCCAAGGTCAAAATATTACCCCCTAGAGGATTATACCATCCCGTGCTACCGTATCGCTCAAATAACAAGTTGAAATTCCCCCTATGTAGGACCTGCGCCGATACTGAGAATCAAAACCCATGCGCCTGTTCAGAACAAGAAAGAGAGTTGACTGGTACGTGGTGCACTCCGGAGATTCAAACGGCCGTTAAATTAGGATATCAAATTAAAAAGATTTACGAAGTATACCACTGGGAGGAATCCACACAATATGACCCAAAAACCGGATCAGGGGGACTGTTTGCCAATTACATAAACACATTTTTAAAGTTTAAGCAAGAGGCAAGCGGTTCTCCCGACTGGATACACAATGAGCAAGATATGACAAATTATGTGTCTCAATACTTACAGAAAGAGGGAGTTTCGTTGGATCGGGCAAACATCTCGAAGAACCCGGGTTTGAGAGCTCTGGCTAAATTATGTCTCAATAGTTTTTGGGGCAAGTTTGGTCAGAGACTCAATATGCGCCAGACAGAGTTCTTTCACGAACTACAGGTCAACCTCTTCTTCCAATTGTTTGCCGATCCGACGAAAGAACCTCTGAATTTTCACATACTTACCAATGACATGATACAAATAGAATGGCAATATAAACGAGACTGCCAACCCGAAGATAATAAAACGAACATATACTTAGCTACGTTTACTACATGCTGGGCAAGACTCAAACTCTACAGTGTGCTCGAAAAGCTCGATAGACGAGTGCTGTATTACGATACGGACAGCGTCATCTATGTGAGTCGCCCTGGACAGTATGATCCGCCATTAGGAGATTACTTGGGTGAACTCACGGATGAGCTGAGTGGAGGGGAGCATATTGTAGAATTTGTGTCGGGTGGTCCTAAAAATTATGCCTATAGAACCAATAAAAACAACGAAACTTGTAAAGTCAGGGGTTTCACATTAAATTATACAAATAGCCAACTCATCAACTTTGAAAGTGTGAAAGATATAGTAACAGACCCACAAAAGAATTCAAATATCGTAGTAACAAACCCTAGTAAAATTTGTAGAGATAAAAGAAAAAGAAAATTGTACAATAGGGAAGAAAAGAAAAGTTATCAGATGGTGTATACCAAGCGTAGAAAACTGGACAATTATGATACAGTACCATATGGATATTAGAATAAATTATTGCTGTTGTAAATATTTGTTCTTATTGTTTCGTTTTCTGTCACATGCGTTAAAAAAGTGTAACTGCTTTTTCAATTTTTGTCACTACTGATTCAAAAAGTGTTACGCATATTTCAGTTTTTGCACGTTTACATGTAATTTTCCATAGGGTATGTTTCAAAAAGTGTCACTGCTGTGTCAAAAAGTGTCACTGCTTATTCAAAAAGTGTCACTAATGTGTCAAAAAGTGTCATTGCTGTTTCAAAAAGTGTAACTACTTTTTTCAATATTTGTCACGTATGATTCTGTTTTTTGTCACATGTGTATTAAAAATGTATATTATTGAATAAAAGTATGTAAGAATATATAGTCTTGCTTATTTTATTTTATGTATCGTAAGAATATGAATGATACCGAGTCCCATGAACCCGAAAAGGACACGTTTATTCAATTTTCAAAAGCGGAAGAAGAAATACACTCTAACGGAGACAAGTGGCATTTATTAGGAACACGAGTACCCCAGGCTGAAATTGTCTACTTTTGCCAAATGATTATTGTCTACATTATTATCATCGTCTCAATTATAAATCTATCCCTTCAAAACGGTACTAGCGAATTGTGGATAAGTTTGCTAAGCAGTTGTATAGGATACGCCTTACCTAGTCCTAAGCTGAAGAAATAATAATGAAGGCATCTCTACCTTTCGAACCATGCTCCAGTATGTGTATAAGTGGACAGACGGGAAGCGGAAAAACGCAATGGGTGTACAAGTTTTTGCTTAACTTGAGAGATATGTATTCTAAAGACCCACCATCACACATCTTATATTCTTATGGTATTCATCAGGACTTATTTGATGAAATGGAACGGTCCATTCTAAATTTTTACAGTAAACGAGGTCTACCAACAGCGGAAGAAATGGATGACTTTACCAAAGACAAAAGACATAAGCTGATTATCATTGATGATCTCATGCATGAAGTGATGAAAAACAAAGATATGGAGCTACTCTTCACGCAAGGTTGCCACCACAGGAGAGTATCTGTCATACTTATCACGCAAAACCTGTATCCAGGAGGTAAACATGCCAGGACAATTGCCTTAAATACTTGGTATATGGTATTGATGAAAAATTTAAGAGATGTGTCTCAGGTGGGAATATTGGGACGTCAGCTCTATCCCGGTAAATCGAAAGGATTTGTGAAAGCCTATGAGGACGCCTTAAGTACAAAACACGGTTATTTTTTGGTAGACATGAGTCCACATGCTGAGGATAAATACCGTCTAAGAACGCATGTTTTTCCCGGCGAGGACCCCTTAGTTTATAAACTGACGTAAGAAGCAGTGTGGAACTTGTAAGAGTAACCATGGTCGAACTCATTCAACAACAACGTCATTTCTTACATCTCCTTAAAAGTACTACAACCGCACAAAGGAAGGCATTGTTGAGTACAATTACTAAACAACAGTTGAAAGCTCTTTCTCAAATTGCCTATAATATTCTGCGCTTTAAAATACGCCTTACACCTTCGGAGAAAGCTCAACTTAAACGTCAAAGACGTGTCATTCATCTAATTGGAAACAGATCAATAGGTTTCAAACAAAAGAGGGAGGCCATTCGACATAAGCCTAGAGTGATCTACACCCTGGTGAAAATTGCTTTCGCGTATTTGGAACCGGTATTGGCATAATGGAAAAGTTTATTTTGGTACCTTACGAAAAATATCAACGTATGTTGCAACCGAAAACCAAAGGGTTTGGAGAAGTAACGGAAGATGAGCCTACCAAAGTGTCATTACCACCTCCCGGAGAACGGAAGAAATCAACTAAAAAGGCGGGAAAATCTCAAAAGACTAAAATAGACTGGATATCATTTTAGAAAACAAAGACAATGTTCTTTTTTTTTCATATATTTTTATTGCTATATACAAAATAAATGAATACAAAAAATACATTTCAGAGTTTGTTTTTATTTACAGTATTTCTAACATATATATCATTCCATTGTCTATTATACACATCAAAAGGTTTGACAATGTCTTTCATAGTCCTTCCTGTACATCTGGCCGTGATATAATATACACAATACAGTCCGCAGGTATCTGATTTAGTGTCCTGAATAGGATCACACACCATCCAATACTTGTTCGTTAATACGGTTTCTAAGCCCACATTGTAGTCACTCGGTATTTTTCCGAGAGAATCAAAGAACTCGTACGGCCCTTGTCTCGGAAAATAAAAAGTAACCCAATGTTTCCCTGGCCCATCGCTCGTGTCTGTGTTCGAGATCACGAATTGTCCTATTTGTTTACGGATTTGATCAGCAGCGCACACTTTTACGGGGTACCCTTCGAGTAAACGTTCCAGTTCTAGATTATTCATTTCACGTAAACCGCCCTGGCTTTGTCAATATTGAGTACTTCTGGGAAGGTGGCGTACATAATCAGTGTGACACTCTCTGGTAAAGCCTCCGAAAATTTAAGTTCTAGCCGACAGTGGCCCTTCCTTTTCGTGTTGAATGAATAGTAGGGGTCAATATCTAGGGCATATAAGCAGTACCCTTTCTTATAATCTTGTTTTGAAATGTTCAAATCGCTTTTGTAGAGAGCTAATGTTCTGTAACATTCCACATACTGATCCGCCGCATAATTAGGTTGCATCGGCTGGCTAGGTAAAGACTGTCCATCCACATAGAGTCCTACAAAACTGCAGTTGTAATGTTTAAAGTTGAATGGATTCTTCGAGTAATCGCCATTAAACGCGGCACTCGGGACTAGACCTACAATCAGTTTACTAGGCACTAATCCTTGAAAGATATCGTCCGCGCTGTAACTGAATTGACCCGTAGCAATGGCTGTCGTTTTGATCTCTGTGCGTAAGTAAGGGTATACGGCTGGTATGTCTTGAATGAGTTTTTCGTGCGCTATAAGTACGCTACTAGTGAGTCGCTGAATACATAGTTTAAAATAAGCGTCCACTATTTTTACTCGATAATCGGGATTGGTGGTGTCTGTGATGAGTCTAAATGGGTCCCGGGTAGGATGGAGTTTTATACAGACAGAGACTCCGTTAATGAGTAGCTTCGACTGTTGAAACAAATCAACGTGTAATGGTCCTTCCATTTCTACAATTTTGCTACCTTTAGTGAGGCTGTATCTGATATATAGTCCGTTATTACTTCCTTTACCATTATTGGTACCAACGTCTCCCGTATCTTTATGGAAGAGTTGGCTGGTCAGTAGGTTACTTTGCATATTTTCGTTGGACTGTAATATCGTGTCGATGTACGCTTTGTAGGGATAATTGATTCCCGTGTGAGATAAAGGCGTTTGTTGAAGAGATACATCGACTTGACCGAATATGGTGTGTAATGGTAAATTGATTGGTCCAACTATTTCGTCCGGGTCTACTGCACTACCGTCCCCGTGGACAATTTGCAGTTTTAGGTTGAGCACGCTTCTTTTTAGATCCAAGTACGCCGATGTATGGCCCGGTATATTAAATTCGAGAGCTGATGCATTCGTCACTTGATTTACTGGACGGTATGTAATCCATTCTCTCGATTGTAATGACGTGTCTGTAGGGGGTGTAACGAACAAAGACAGTTTTCCTGATGAAAATCTTCCATGTTTAGAATTGAAATTCTGGATTTAGTCTCTTTCGTTTAGATGGTTTGTAGGCGGGTGTCGGTGCCTTCTTACGCTTTTGGGGCCCCTTCTTACGCTCTTCGCCCTCTTCAACCTTCATACGATTGACCTCTGACTTGGCTATTTCTATCGCTTGTGCGACGGGTGAGACCAGTTTTACTGGAGGTGACTGTTTCATTTCGGCCATTTTTCTGAGATGATTTCCGCTACCTACGATGTAACGGCCTTTATGATCGGCTTTAACGTACCCGTCCCTCAAGTCCTTGAAATGTTGATACCATTTCTCAGGGTCGGGTGTATAGGGAACCCATTTCTGTTGTTTATGATCGTAGACTTCTATGGAGCCCATACTTTTTTGAAATGTAATACACAATGAAGATCGTTGGATTTGAACTCAACTGAGTTTAAATCTTCGTCTCTCAAATACAAATGTAAGGAGTTGAAATGATTCACAGTCACAGGTACGTATACCGGGTGGCTATATTCTACAAATTGAAGTTTCTTGTATCTCGAACCGACTTCAACGTTTCTAAGTACGGGTACTTGCGTGTTTCTTACGTAAGTTTGTTGTATCAGGTTGCAGCATAAATACAGTCTTTTGCTTCTCGGCGTAAAGTCACAGGTGAGAGAAGTTTCTGTGACAGCGCAAATCCAATTTCCATCAAAGGTGTACGATTTGGGAAACTGAATATAAAAGTCTGCGGGGTCGTTGTTCTTACGTATGTCCTGAGAATCTCTACTACTGAGATAAAGGTAAAAGTCTGACATGTTTGTTTGCTTTCACAAATACATATGACCACGGTCTTCTTACGCTTCTCTAGTTGTCCGGATTTCGTCCATAATAGTGTCAAAGAGATACGGCGGTCTTAACAATACGGGTACGAGCGAGTGATGACGTCTTAACAGCGATTTCTTTCTAGTCAGTGACACATTTTCAGAAGCTAGGGATCGTAGCAAATTTCGTCTTCTTTCAAGTAATTGAACATCTCTTCTCGGGGGATTAATGGTTCCATTTACCAATCTTTTGGCCACTTGCGCTATAGCCTTCATTTGACCCCCTGTCATATTAGTGATCATATTCTTTCTGACAGCTACAGTGGCATCTTTTAACTGGAGAAGAAAGTTAAGTTTACGGTACACTAGAGACTGTATCATGGTTAATTTCTCTTGGCGCTCACTATTTCTTACTTGTGTAGAGTTCCAGTTCAATGAGTACAGGGTAGACTACGTCATCTATTTGTGACAGGTTTTTGACACCAGTGATTACCACTTTGCCGCTGTGAAAACAACAAAAATGGACTCTTTCTATTTTAAAATTTAGGGAGGGAAACAATTCGGGTTCATACATGACATGTCTTTCTTTCGCCAACAACTGCAAATCTAACGCGGTACTTAAGGTATGACTAGCGGATATTGTTATCAATTTGATCTCTTTCAGTCGAACTGTAAATCCGAGACGCTGTATACGTCTTGCATATTGACGTAGTCTCTGACGCCCCTCTGTAACACTGAGTGCTTTTCCGTTGCAATTAATTACACCATTGGGGAAAACTAAACAATTTCCGCCAATGGTTTTGTGCTGCCAAATCAATCCGGGAAATCTTTTTGGATCATAACGAGCGTTTGCTATACAATAGCATAAATGCCTCAAGTCAATGGAACAGCTCAAGTTAGCGCTGCACACAACGTTGGTAATTATCATGATGTGAAGTCTCGAATCTCAATATCATTAATGACGATTTCTGGGGTATATCTGTTTTATATACAAAAATGATCACGTGACTTAAGAGTACTGTGTCAGGTCCTTTTCTGGGATCCAGCTATCAAATTTCTTAGGCCAATGCAACCAACGTACTAGTACTTCCTTTCGTTTGTTTCGCGTCCTTTTCTTTAATACTTTTTTAACGTGGTTTTTTGTATTTTCGTCCACACTAACTGCCTGCAATTCTTGATCGTAAAACGTACCATTAATTTCCTCTTCATCGGCCCAGTCTATTAAAGTATATACGTTTACACTGTCTAGTTTGAAACGGCTTTTAATTTTGAATATTTCACCAGTCTATTTCTGAGAGTACTCTTTCAAACACGCTTTTCACGTGCGATACTCGTACTGTCTGACCTACTTTGAACTTGTAATGTCTGATCCTGTTGTTGGTTGGCCTGCCTTTGGTCCTAAGTAAGTACTGCTGAAGTCTGCTTTCTCCTTCTGACTCTTTTGTAATGTTTATTGGTTTATCGCCGAGACTTCTATGTATAGTTGAGTTATACGAAAGTACAATATTCCTGAGCACGTCAACATAACGTTGGGTTCTGTTTTTTATCATATATCTAAACAGTTTATGCTTTAGCGTCTTGATACATATCTCCGCAAAGTTCGCCTTTGTCTCCGTATTTAAAGCGTAGAAATGATGAATGTCCATGTGCTGAAGATACTTATTGACCTCTTTGCTTCTAAACTCCATGCCTCTGTCTGTTCTCACCGTCTTTGGTTTTCTAGACCCGGATAAAATTCGCTCTAATGCATTAACAACATCGCCCCCTTTCTTGGTTTTGATAGGTTCACAATAGGCAAAGCGGGAGAAAATGTCTATTACCATTAAAACGTATTTATAACCGTCATTGTGTTTGGCCAAGTCAACCATATCCATCAAGTCCATGTCCCATTGACTATCTATCCCTTCTACAATGACGCGTGATCGAGGAAACTTCCTTCTGGCTCCTCTAGTCAGGGAATAAGCCTGCTGACTTTGAAGCCATTTTCGGATTTTATGCCTCCCGATTTTAAATTTTCCCTCAGACTTGATATATTGGTACAATTTTTCTACACCTGAATAGCTTGCTGGGTTGGATGTGTCAAAATACAAAGAAGACAAATATTGTTTCCAGTTAGACATGTTTATTGACAACAAATACAAATACACATTCTTACAAAATTATAACAAATGTATCCACAAGATATTACAATACAGTGGAGTATAAAGTATGTGTTCTGGTGTCTTCTATATAACGTTCCAAAATGTCAAGTAAATGTTCTGTAGCTTCGCGATATTCTCGTCTCACTTGATAGTGTCTCAGCCATATCCAAACCATACAGACAAGTGTTAACATATTCAATGCCTTTGATGGGTCGTGATAGCCTTATTATTGACAAACAAATTTGCTGCAGTTGTAGTTGAACTGAATCCTCCAAAACCGCAAGGTGTTGGTCTAGTTGTTGATACAAACGCGCCAAATCCGCCTATTGGGGTCGGTTTTTGTTGAGGAGCGCCTACTATTCTTATATATTCGCAGTTTGGAGACCACTTGTAATGTTCTCTCAATGCACAGTCCGACCTTTCCCAAGCACTCAATTTCACGTGACATCGAAAACACGCACACACGTCAGCTTTGCCGCTGTAATACAATCCTGCACTTGCCAACTGGTATTTATCTGGTAACATTTGTTTCGGATAGGTTTCAAACGTCTTCAGTCTGTTATCATAATATTCCATATTTTTGTTGAGGGGTGTGCAGTCAGTGACGTTCATCTTGTTTATGCCAAAGCTTCGTGGTGTTTTCATTTATATACACACGGTTTGATTTCTGATTGGATGTTATTTTTAGAATGAGGTTATCGATCTATTTATAGAACTTTTGTCATTGCTATTTATAGTCACACGATTTTACCAGTTTCCGCAATCATTGGGGTTACACTCTGAACATTGTAGGGCTCCTAACTGATTCATGTGGTCGCTTTGTAAATAACAGGGCACCACTGCGTCTAATTCTGGTAGATTCCTGCCAATCTCTGGCATCAACTCTTTCAACCGACTGTACTCGGCGGGTCTCAAACATATCCCCTTCCTAGTCGGTACTACGTCATTTTCAGGTTTCCAAAACTGTCTGATGTCCACACATACACTGCCTTCACCCACATTACAGAACACGTTACCTCCAAGATGAGTGTTATAGGTCTGTCTGTTTTGAAGTGTCTGGTCAACGTATTCTATCGCATCTGTTAAGTTTTTCCATCGCATTAATGTTAACCAAATACCCTTTTTTGTGGGTTTGTCGTCCTGCCATTCTCTGATGTCAACTCTAAGCTCACCTTTCCATTCATTCACTTGCACATATCTTTGGTTTCCAAGACTGTACTTGCATCTTGAATTGTTTGCCATGTTTGCTCGTCGAGTGTCAGAACTCTAATGACATAGGTGATCGTTACACCGTCTTTTATAGATCAAAGTCTCTTCTGATTGGTCATTTTTTTTTTCCGAGCATTTGATTGGTTACCTTCAGCCAGTAATAAAAGAGAAACTGCTGTTAGATTGGACAATGTCAATTCTAAATTTAGATCAGCGCATGCGTAAGATGCATCGTAAATATGACTTTAGCCATTTAGTGATTGTACGTCATAGAGTAAACATCATGATGTAGTAAGTTAAGTTTTATTTTAAGTACATATCTTAGTTTCTGTGAAAAATGTTAAAAAGAAAAAGCGTTTATGTATGAGTGATTTTAATTTCGATTTTAGTCCGTATTCATAAAGAGCGGCTTAAGACATTTCGTTTGATACCAAACACGCCTTAGTTCGGTCCGGACGTGGTACAGAAAACACGTTTTTACGCTTCAGTGATTTCAGTTCCGGTCCAATGGCTTTTTGAATAGCGTCAGGTAACAGGTGTGGTAAAATGCTTTCCAACGATACCAAACACGAGTATATTCGGTCAAGTAATAACGGAAAAAATCGATTTTGAAATTTCTGTGACGTCACTTCCGGTGACTTTAAACTCGAATTACTCGAAAACGGTAAAAGATAAACCCATAAAACTATATATTTTCTTAATCAGCGCGGCGAGACGGATCGATTGGTAAAAGTTCTAACGTTTTTCATTGGCTTTCGCAATTTAGGGTTTAAAATCGCTCTTGCGTCATAACATAAAAACGGCTGAAAATCGAATCGAGAACCCCGGGTCAAAACGAAAGCTTACGGTTTATTCTATCTTATAACGACTTTATCTCAAAAAATTTGAGCGTAAACGGTTGCCCAAACGATGAAAAACCGGTTTATAGCTTAAGTATATTATAAATTTCATTCAAAATCAGTTCACAACTTTCTTATACATAAGTGTATTCATTTAAAATTTATTTTTGTATAAAAAATAAGAATCTGAAGTGTTCATAAAAATCACAACATTTACCAGTTGCTAAGGGCAACCGTGTTTAAAATATGCAATCAGTTTACCGTAGCATGCACTTAAAAGGAACGGTACAATATATGAAGTGTTAAAATATGTTAATGCATGCGTAGCAATTTCTCGTTAATGAGTTTTTACTTAATGGTCGCTGCATTTAAAAGGATAAGATTAATGAAAAGCTATATTTAGTAACGAAGGATAAAGGGTTTTTGTTCAACATAGTTCCGCTAGGTATTGTAAATCTAGACTAAGTGGCGACTGTACTTGACGGTCGCTGCGTTTGAAAGGATAATAGATTCTTTTGTGATTAATGAAAAGTTATATTTAGTAACGAAGGATAAAGGGTTTTTGTTCAAAATAGTTCCGCTAGGTATTGTGAATCTAGACTGAGCGGCGACTGTACTTAATGCCTTTTTCTTTCATTGACACCCGCGTGGGGCTGATGAAATAGCTCCTGGTGGTTGTGAAATACCGCGACTAAAAATAGATCATGCGCAGTCTACAAGAACGTTACGCTATGACAGTCATTTCCTTACTAAATGTAGGTAAGTAAACGAGTTATATTTGTATCAATATTATTTTGAACCTATTAAAAAACTATTTTTTATAAATTAAAATGTTAAGTACGTATCTATTTACAAACATTTCTTTTATCTGTCATAATGGTAATTATCTCTCCGTCTAGGGCCGAGGACCTGACCCTCAATGTCCGCGATTCAAGCCCTAAATCGTGTATACGAGTCAGCTCCGTATACTTCCGGGAGGTTCAAAATAGAACGATAATGTCATTCTAAAAATAGAACGATAATGTCATTCTTAAAATAGAACGATGATGTCATTCTAAAAATAGAATCCAATATGGCCGCCGCGCATGCGCAGACGTGACGCCAAACCGGCCCCTATACTACTAATCAATATTAATTTGCAAGTATATTGAGTCTAGACTATAGGTCAAAACTTGCATAAAATATACAATGTCATTATAATTTGAGTTGTTGTCAATGTGCACACCAATTTTGATTTGGTACATTTCCTTGTCTGAAAGTCTCTACTGACATCAGACAAAAGTTTTATTCATATATATTTATCTTTTAAATTAGTTTAATAAATGTGCTCATTTAAATCAATTGATAGCTTAAACAGCTATGTTTGCTTATGTTAACATGACTGACACTCATTTTTATAAAACAGTTTCTGTATTTTTGTGATGGCTCCAAAGATACATGAATGTTACTATCGAATAAATAATTGTTCGCGTTATGTATGAGTCAGTTATTCAATACATAGGAAAAATACATTTAAAATATCAGCTTATATAGCATGTACCTATTTTTAGCATTTATCTTATTTACAATCAGTTGTTTTTCAGCTAGACAATCATACGAGTGGTAAATCAAAAAACAAATATCAGTTAGTTTGCCGTTTCAGAATTCATTCTTGCATGCTGGTTTATTTCAACACAACTTCATTTGTATTCATGAGATATTACATCGGTAAATGTTGAAAAAAAAACTGGACCCGATGTAGCGCGTTTTCTATGTTTATTATACGTATAACAAAATTAAACTGGTAAACACAAGTATCTTTAAACTTTGTATGACAAAGATGATCATAGTTGATCGGCCCTCCTTCCAAACCAATCAGAATAACTAAAATGACTATGTTAGCAATATATGAACATTCCATAAACATTCAATTTGCAAATGGCCGATGACGTTTATACACACACTCTACTTTGATTATCATACATGTACGTTCATATTTCTTACTTATTTCATATGTGCAATATTTAAGTTATCATTATTTTTTCTATATTTTAAAGATAAATTATGTTCTTCTATTTTATTGCAAAAATGTATTGGAATAGCATTACAACTTATTATTGAGTATATCTTATAAAACGAATGCAAAAACTATTTTTGGAAAACTGCACTTACTGTAAATGGTCAAGATAATGAGATCTTTCTAAAACAAAAGACACTTAAACAAGCGCTGTCACTTAAAAGTGACTTATTCCTCCGACAGGAAGCTTTGATATAACATTACATGTATTGTAATATGAGCCAGAACACAGTTTTGGGGTGAAGTGCATACAAGCTTTGCATAACTAGGCATGGTGACAAACAATCCCGTGCAGTTTCAGTGATATCCCTCACTGGTTTTTGATTTTCTCTGTGTTCATCTGTTGTTGCCACGTGTTTCACCAATATTTATCTAAAATGACACTCTAGTTTAAACGGTCAGAGAATATGTAAACAATCAACATAGCTTGACATTTTGACATCAGTGTGCTCATCTTTTATTATACTGGAAATAAATATCAATAATCACATTTGCCAGCTGGATTTTTAACAATATGGTGTAGAATATATCTGACAGTTTGAATACTTTAAACAAAGTTTAAGCATAAAATATTTTAAATGTCTTGATATGGTGGTCGGTCCGCTTGGTCGGCAATTCCCGATATCAAATTAATAATTTCAAAATTTCATGAATGTTTTCTGAATCATCAATTACAGACAAATAGCATTTAGACTAAATGAACGAGTGTCACGAAGAAATAACGCCTTCCGAGGTTACTTAATAACACATCCGGTTATGTCACACACATATCTATATATATGTAATGTCGCAAGTTTAGCCATTTAAGCTTAAGTGCAGAATAATATCTTTTTCCTACAATCTCTTTTCGTAGACTCTTGGCATTTCAAATGAAGGCAATTTTTGTCTTGACTCTATCTATCATATTATTAATGAAACGAATAAACATGTATATGAATGATTTGTGTGAAACTTCTAAAAACAAAGTTTGTTAGGAAATGTTAAATTAAATGTCCAAACAAATCTTTGAATGTTTATAAATTTATCTTTAAAAAGTTAAAGGACTGTGATCATTTAAATACTTGATAACTTTTAGATTACATCTTAAAATTCCTTTTCATACATCTGTGCACACCGGCAAAGGAAAAGGCGGACTAATTTTGTTGCAATTTAATCGCAGTTGACGTTCTTGCAAAATTTATAGAAACATTTAGGTAAAATAAGACAAACAGTTGTGCAAAACATTAAGATAATACTGAAGTCGTGCCGATTGGTTTTTGGTTTTGGTCTGGATTTAATGAGGTGTCGTCTGCAGGCTTAATATTATGTACCACCTTAAAGCGTATTCGTAAGAGGATTAATTAGGTTGCAAATGCATATCATCATAATCCAGCTTAATAAAATGTTTTGCTCAAGTATTAAAGGTACCCAAAGATATCAATGTTGGTATAGCTTTTTAGAAAAATGTAACATAAACGAATACCGCACAATTATCAATAATATATATAAAAAAATCAAATAACCTTTTTCTGTATTTATTATAATCACATTGAAATAAATCTTGTCTGATACTCTTAGAGATTTGTAACATTTAAATAGGGTTTAAATGGAATTTATAACATAAATAACGGAAAATATTATCAACAATTATTGGTAATTACTGTCAGGAGAAATATCTGCCTTGATGTTATTTAATCTTAGGAAAGATTTAGCAATAAATACTAGAACCAATTTCTAAGATATGGAGGCTGGGCAGCACCGCCTGACATAAAAGTGAAATATTCTCAGTTGGAAAACTAGCATGTAATTGTTTAGTTAACGCTATCTTTTTTTAGGTATTTTTATCCTTTTCTATCTCAAATCAATAATATACATGTAAACAACAAACTCTGATTATTATTTACACCCAAAACAAAGAACTCTGGTCATTATTTACACCCAAAACAAACACACATCAATTATCAGCCACTTATATGAAATATCCTTTCACGTATACGTCTTTTATACGAAACAAGACACCTGGCGAGCCCAAGCTCTAAACGACTTATGATCAAACAACAATAAAATCACCACAAAATGAAGAACACAAAAAATGAATATTTTTACAACTCTAAGATACGGTATAAACCACAAGCATTCATCCAACAATATTAACTTCACACAATCTAATCAGCATCAGAAAACAACTTAAACTAAAGCACCCAATATTTACATATATCCTCAAAACAAAGCAGCAACTAATATAATCTTGACAATACCAAACATTCAACCAATATCGACCAATTATATCTTCACAAATAGATATAACTCAACAACCAAAACAACTAATTACAACCAATAAACCGTGATCAATTAAGATCACCACAATTATATTCAACTAACTTCAACAACCAACAAAATTCCCTTCAAAACAACAAAATTCTCTTCTTAACAAAAAAATAACCCGCTACACACTATCAGCGTGTCTCTCCTAACTGATGTAAAATCTCTCTCTAAACGCGCATATTTGCTAGCTTAAACGATCTGACCTTTAAACATGTAGATATATTTTATACCCCCAGCAACAGGTTTATAAATGAAACTGTACATTGACATATGATACACTTCAGTGTATCGCTGACTCGTTGTAAAAAAAAACTATCTACAGTGAAACTGTATGATTATTCTGACAATTACCCTAGAGATAGCCTCTGTAGAGAATACTCCGCTGTGGTGTCAACTTATTCATGGACGGTACTGGAAAGTGCAAGTTACCGTCCACGCCCCCTTACACCGGCTTAAGCAGAATTCAACATTTAAACACAAAAAAATGGTGAAATTTTGAATTTATCAACATCCGCAGATTTGTTCATACGGCGGTTATTATGGAACATTCAAGTAAAAAAAGTGTCCCCAAGTAAAATAATGTCATATTAAAGCTGAAAGGATTGAGTACAAATGAAAGTTGACTATATTGTGCCATATGATTTAATTCAGGTATATTTATCATCGACATTCAACAAATACAACGGTTTATCGCAAGCGCCCCATGCTGTATGTACTAAAATCCGGAAACAAAGTGATCCTTCGGCAGCATTAATCACAACAAAATTACAAGAAAATTGCAGACTCGGTTTGTTTTAGTATGTACATGAGAGATATTGAAAACGTGCAACATCCCTCACGCCCCCCCCCTAGCACCGGCTTGAGCGATACTCAATTATCAACACTTAATAGTGCTGGCATCAATAGTCCCGAAGGACAAGAAAAATATGACAACACTGAAGTGAAGTACGGGGCAACTTTTTACAGCTGCCATACAGCACTTGACACCTGCTGTTGTGAAGTATAAAAACTGGAAACATAGTGATCCACCAGAAGCATTAATCACAACAAAATAACAAGAGAATTGCGGACTCGGTTTGATTTAGTCTGTACATGAGGGATACTAAAAACGTGCCACAAACGCCCCCTAGCACCGGCTTAAGCGGTACTCAACTCATAGTAGTGCTGGCATCAATGATTTCCAAGGATAAGAAAAATATAACAATACTGAAGTGAAGTACGGGGCAACTTTTTACAGCTGCCATACAGCACTTGACACCTGCTGTTGTGAAGTGAAAAAAACTGTATTTTTGTCTCAAATGGCTCAGTTGATATCAAACAAACCAAATTAATGCAGTCAAGTTAAGCTAAAATACAAATATAATTACACATATTGACTAATATAAATTCTGAATGATATTTACAGAAACTTCCACAAGCCATATTGATAATCGATTATTTTTGCATAGTAAACTATAAAATACTTTACAAGTATGGTAAAATACAAATATATATTGACTTTTTCAAACACCATAATGTCAATTAAAGTTAAGACGTCTACATATAATATTTGAAAACCTAAAAAACGGCATTAGTTAATTACTTACAATGAGGATTGAGTGAGACTATAAATGAATATTTAAGAACAAATTAGTTTGGTCAACATGGGTGAAATATATTAATCATACATTTTGAGAATGCTGGTGTTAAGTGTCGATATGTGAAAAAAAATGAAACATCGGTTCATACAAAATATCACAATAACGCAATAGCAAGAGACACCTGAAGTGTAAAACTGATTCAACAATTAAAATATTTCTGGATTTATATCAATCTCTACTTAATCGTACTGTTTAAATAAATAATTGGTCATCCGAGCAATGCTCATTTGAATTCAAAAAAAGTATTGGAGCAAAACACAGTATTGACATCACTTTGTTGCAGTTATAAAGATCCTGTAATACCAACAATATTTATAATTTAATAGTTAAAAATTTTTTGGAAACACTTTCTTGAATGGCTTAACTTTTATGATTTACATCTAGAGCTCTTTCTGCTACTTATTCGTACTGTTTATGATATACGTTAATGGCAATTAAATCTCTTTTTGTACTTCTTTAAGGACACTTGGATCTATTTCGCTTGTAGATATGCGCTGTTTGTCTTAAACGTTTAAGGATTTGTTCGATTGTTACTCATCTTTTCATGAATTTGTTAGATGATGAAGGGTCAAAGGTTGCTATTTATAACCGTTGAACATTTTTTCGCAAACTGCAACATCTCTAAATTTAGCAACATAAATAAGTTCAACAAACCACAGTTTTAAGGCATGGAACATTCTTATGACCACAATTTTATTCATTCAAATGACTTGAGTTAACCAGTTTATTTTAACAGTTAAAAAAGAAACGAACAACTACTAGCCAGTTCTGTTGAATACAAAACATTTAAAATAATTTATTAATTAATGTCTTACATAATTTTGGAAAAATACTGATCATGTTAAAATCTTGCATTTATCACATAACTCAAATTTATAGACCTATAGAGGTACATGTATAGCTCTTTCTGATTTTTCAGATAATCGAACATATACAAAACTATACATGACAACATATTTTACGAAATCTGTAAAACATTTTTTGAACAACTGCTTTTATGGTAATAATGAAATCGGGATGAGAGCTGACCGTTAAACTATAAAGGAATTGGAACTTTTTGTACAGTTTTTTCTTTTGTTAATCTCGTTTTGGTACTATAAACATGTCAAGCATTGAAAACCAAATCATGTTTACGAACAGATTAAACACCTGTTTTACCAAATTGCAAGGGACACAAATCTGTCCGCCATTCATCTATTAGTAATTATTTCATTTCTTTTTTGCTTTATTGTGTATTCGAAGTGCATCTTAAACGAGACGAAATTGCTTCCACATCCTTCCAGACAGCAGAGCGAAATTTAGTCGACCTTAAACAATAGATGAACGGATTAATTAAAGAATTTATTGAAATAAACCGACTAATAATTTCTGTAGCCTCGGGTGAAACGTTCAGTGATACATGTACTGTTGCAACCCAAAACAGCATACCGGGAACTATTGTAAGATTTAGTGCAGAAACAATAAGAATGAAAGTTGTAGTTGCATATCTGTTTGCTTCAGATGAAGATGTCATGGCAGGCTGATTCGTTCTCTTTAATTTTACAATGCATAAACCGGTGGAGATATTCGTACCTACTAAAAAGAGTACTACAATGATTACACCACCGACTATATATTTAAATTTGTACTCATTTATTCCAGCGTTGTTTACTTTGTCGCAGAATTCCACGGGCTGGAAACCAAATTGAAAGGTGATGACAATCACTGACGAGCAAACAGTTCCAACGCAAATTAAAATGTTGCCTATAATCATGAAAAATGTAGCATGCTTGTACCATATAGTAACCGGGTTGTCTATATATTTCATAATCATATACCTGAGTATGCTAATTATAAAGCAATTACCGACTGACAATGTAAGAGATAACTGAAGTAGAATAAGACCAATGGTACAGAAGGCATAATGTATATCAGTATGAATTTCAATGAAAAGGTGGCCGAAATGAGGAAGAGCTAGTGCTACTCCAGAGAGAATGTCTGTAGAACATAAGAAAACAAGTTGTTGAAAGAACCCGTTTCCATCTATACAGTCTCTATGCCGTAACAGTAAGCACATTGTAGAAACATTCAGGACGGTGATGCAGCAGCCTAGACCAAATGATATATTTGTTAATGTTCGATCAGATCCATGTTCAGTGTCTTCTGTGAAGTTCCAAAATCCATTTTGATGATTTGTTAAGTTTTCCTGACTCCTATCCATATTATTTATTATTTGAAGTACAGCTGAAATGTACAAAACATTAGCACAATAATCCAAGTTATCCAAGAAAAGTTACGATGTGCTACTTATTTGTAATAAAGGGGATCTGCACATAGCATTTGAGCACTTCTCTATAGCATGTATAGCGTCATTTCTGTAAATATGTTTTTCTTATTTAACTTTTATATTAGCGTATTGTACAAAATTCATTACGACTGGTATTGGTTTTAATACATTGCTTGTAATACCATCGTGGGCTAATTACTTAAAAAAGTGAGAAATAAGACTTCTTTAAGAAAGTCAAAACTGCAAATTGAAAATTGCAGGCTCGGTTTGATTGCGCCTGTTCATTGGCGGTACTTGATTCCGTCAACGTCGCCATAATACCGGCTTCTTATTATAAACAGTATTGAAAAGTGGTAATTATTAGAAATAATATGTGCTCCTGCGGCGGTTATATCATAGCACCTTTAATATGACACGTCAATGCCATTCTATGAAAAGCAAACCTAACTCTTACTCTAAATAACTAATGAAATGTTTGTAATCGCGCGTGTGAACTTTCTAATGCCTAAATGACTAATTACTTTCTGGGGCATAGTGCACCTTCAATTTTCTGAGAAAAAATACTTTCAAAATACTTTTATGAAAGATTGTGTTTGTATAGTTCCTATAAATCTAATTGAAATTTCACAATATTATTGCACAACAGTTAAAGCCTTTTGCTGACGTACACAAATCGGTTTTGTGCTTTTTTTTAAAGTCATTCTATAATATTACTCTTTTGAGAATCGACAATAACATTATGAAAACAATATTGTTTTATCCTTCATGAATTTGATCAAACTTTTTTTTTCCATTTCAAAAATAAATTAAATCTATGAATAGCAACATGTTTAGCATCTTATTTGAAATTTAAGTTAATTAAACATGATCTCCACAACTTGTTTTTTTTTTTTCAGGTAAACATTTAAACACATTTATAAAACGTCACCAGAAAGCATTTGCTATTTAAAGTAAATTGTAAATATCAAAAATAAAAATAAATAAAAACATGATAGTATTTCTTGAATTAATGGACATTTTACTCAAAACATAATGATTTTTTTTAAATAAGTAGTACGACATCAATACTAAATACAACAGATAATAACTTATAAGTAATAAATACTAAGTGTCCTTAAGAAATTCTATAGGAACAAAATAATTGCTTCAATCGTCGATAGATAAATAAATAAGAAACTATTTACCTCAAGTAAAAGTGCACTTCACTTTCTGAATGCTGAAAACTTCTCTGGTATTGTCATATTCGTTAATCACTTTTGTATGCGTCCTGCTCTACCAATAAGTATTATGGGAACTAAATTCGTCATAAAACAGTTACTACGGTAACAGTGTCTTCACTTTCTGAATGCTGAAAACTTCTCTGGTATTGTCATATTCGTTAATCACTTTTGTATGCGTCCTGCTCTACCAATAAGTATTATGGGAACTAAATTCGTCATAAAACAGTTACTACGGTAACAGTGTCTATATTGAGAAGAATATTTTTGATTGGTTGCTTTTGAAGTGACCTCTTTTAGTGATGGTCCCCGTGTTGTGGTCAGAATGGTCACTCGAATGAGTCTGAGGAAAACTAGAAGAAAATATGTGTTAAGAAGTCAAATATTGTTATTTGCTACTCATTTGTGTTCATAAATCGATTGTACAGTATCTAAGGTTATTATTTAAAAAGGTAGCCTGTGCATTGTTTATAGACAGTTCCAACAATATCATTAAAAAAATGAGTCTGAGGAGCAATACTTTTCGACTTTGAAGAGAGCAATTAGTTTATCCTTTCGTTGTACTCATAGGGGAAATTCTTGCTCCACATCAACTTATGCATGGAATCACAATTACATAAATTAAGTGAATTTGGAGACTGTGCATGAGACAACGCAACGATACTTGATTTATAGAGAACGTTAAAAATTAAAGATTGTCACATTTCCATGTACATTCTGGAAAGGATTCAATAAATTCAAGATGTGACTCCACAATTACGCTTTCCATGTCCCCAAATTAAGTAACAACAATATCTGCGTTCAGCGGTTGTACGTGATGTTTTTTTGAAGGCTTTCAATTCTCTTGTAATTTTGTTGTTATTAATGCTTCCGATGGATCACTTTGTTTCCAGATTTTCGTAGCACAAATCATTCAGGATAACGATGATTATGAGCATCAAATATGATAAACAAGGAAAGGCGGCGTTCAATAAACACAACCCCCACATGATCTTTCTGGCTTCACAGATGGTATTAATAGCCTGGCGGGCACTCCTACTATATACCTGAACATCTTAATCTGCCTTTTCTAATAGATAGCTGTGGAAATTGTCCCTCGATAGAAAACTCAATAGGGTCATCTTGTACAATTCTTTATTTCTTTAAAATTACTGTTTGCATAGTAACTACGTGACTGTGTTACTCTCCTATAAAATACATTATGCATTGTTTTCTTGTCTACGGTATCTTCCCCTTTGCCCCTAGTTTTCCTTCTTTAATTAACCCAAACCATTCCCCGAATCTCCAATCCCCTTCCGCTATGGCCTTTGACTTTATCGGCCTATTACTCAATCATTTATTTGCTTTCTTTGAATTCCATATCAGTTACAAATTATTTCTTCTTACGTTTGATTTTAGTGATTAGCCTGTTGTCCGTGCTCTGCTTGTGTCTTGTCCTGTTTTTGTTTGGGGTTATCCTGTGCTCCTTGCCATTGGATCCTATTGCAGGGCCGTGTGGGGGTTGCGTTAATTGAACCTTTCCTTGTTGATACTGTTGTCATATTTTCAATGCATTTTAGGTCATAACAACCCCATTTCACCTCCACTAACCCAATAATTTAACATATTTAACTTAATCCAAACAATAAGCAAACAAAATCATCAAATAACGAAATAATTACACAAACTGATCCCCACTAACCAAAAAATCATTAAAAATAACGTTGTTACTTGGGCGAGTCTAGCGCACCACCCCTAAAAAAAAAATAAAAAAATTTTATCCCCCGGCGTGATTCGAACCCGCGACCCTAAAAAATAAAAAAAATTAATAGACACCGCACATAATGGCACCTTTAAAAAAAAATTTTTTTTTCTTCTTATTTTCTGAATGAAGAATGATTTGACACGAGAAAAAAAATTAATTTTTATTAACAACGATTACCGTTAATTTAGTGAAGGTTATAATCTCACCTAAACTGAACAAAATATAAAAGTAAAATTGATAACGCGTGAAGAAAATTTATGGTATCTTTTAAAACTTTAAATAGTATAAAGCAATATATAACTACATCACGCGTGTCGATTTAATAGCTGATACAAAAACCTATCATCGTTCAAAATCTGCATGGGTGAAACAAATTATCCAACCGTATATACCTCTCTATAGCATGCGGTTTACCACAGCGGCTCATTTACATATTTTGAAAATATTTACATATTTTGAAAATTTCTGCATAAAATAAAATTTTATGAATACGTAAGTATCTTAACTTCTATATTTTGGAGGCGGATCATTAATTATAGTAACTTTAGTGAATAAAATTATACATTTGCCATTTTTTTTTTTAACTCGTTTAAAGCCTGTGCTTTTCCCTCTTCTATTAACTTTTTTCTTTCTGTCTCACTCAATCCTGTTTGTTTTGAATGTATGCTATCTTTCAATTTATTATATTTATCTAATTCATCTAAAATCAATTTAAATTCATTTTCGGATATTTTTCCGTCTGTTAAAGCTTTAGAAATTAAATCTTTTATACTATTTAATTTACTATCAGCAATAGTTTTAATCTCATAATGTTTTTGTGTTTTTGATTGTAATTTACGTCTAATAAGTTTAACACATACTCCTAAACTTCCGCATACAGCGGCTGCAATTCCTAAAGGTAACATAAAAGGAATAGCTAAGCTAGTACCGGCTAAAATAACGGATGTTGATATTAAACCAGTATCAACACCGTCAGTAATATTAATTCCGCGTTTATATTTTTTATATAATGTTTTACGATTATTTCTTTCACTAATTAAATTTTTTTCTATTTCTGATATTTTTTGTAATCTATAATTTTGACCATCTTCTACTGGTAATTCTGGATATAAAGGATCCGGGGCTGTTGGTTGCTTCATTTTTAAAGGTAATTTTTTGAATATAATTTATTCCCAAGAATATGTAAATCTAATGTAGCTGCCTTTTTCAATAGTAAATAATTGGTCAGTAACCGAGACTGGAATAATTGCAATTGATGTATTCTTTAAAAACTGTTGCTTTATAACGTCTTCAAAAATATTTTCATCAGTTGATCTTTTTAAAAGTACTTCATGAGTCCTGTCTTCGTTTTCAGATCTGTAATTTTCCTGCCATATCAATAAAAAGTCGCTTTTACCCTTTATTATAAGTTTTATATTAATGTAGTATGTTCCATCTTTTTTAGTTGTAAAACCACTCACGTTTCTAAAGTCACCTATATTCATATCACGTTCCTCTTCTATATAATCATTATAATTTACAACAGGTGAATAATGAGAATTAAAAAACTCAAATAGGTTATGAGTTCTAATATAACGATTATTTTTACCGATTTCGTAAGTAGTAGGTAAAACTTTAACTTCTAGAGTAGAATCATTCCGCATATGGAATAAAGGAACATGATATATTTTGTTGTTAATAATATCAGAAATCGCCCTTTTCGCCTCTGAAAGGTCTGAGACTGTATCAAGTATTGTTTTACCTAAATCATTAACACGTTTTGTTTGAACCTCTTCGAGACTTTCTATTTTTGTATCTATTTTGTTTACTGCATCTCTAGTATCATCTGCATTTTTCTTAACATCCACATCAAGTCTGGTAATTTCTTTCTGCAGATTATCAGTAAGCAAATCTTTCATTTGATTTAATTTAACTTTTAAATTATTAATTTCTCCATCTTGAGCATCGTTTCTTTGTGAAGCAGATTGTTCTAGTTGTGCTTTGAATTCATCAAACTTTTCAGAAAATGTATTAAACAATTCCGTTGAGTCATCTTTTAACGTTTTTATTTCTTCTTTTATTTCTAACTTATACATATTTTGTAGCTTTTTCTCAACTTCAGCAAGTTTGTTCTTAAGTTCGTTGTGTTTAATCATGCTATTCTTTATATTATCAATGCGGTTTGCGATTAAAAGAATGTTTTGCCTTAATGCAACTTTTATTTCATTATCTGTTTTACTAAGTGATTCTGATAAGATTGTCATTTCTTTCTGGAGTTGACCGTGCAGTGTGATTATTGCTTCTTCATTATTTTTAATACTTTCATTAAGTTGATCAATGTCTGACTTTTCTGTTTGAAGTAAGTCTTTAATGTTTTTTATGTCTTCCAATTCATAGTCGTCTATTACACTTTTAATTTTCCTAAAGACAAATCTTTTGCTAACAGCATCACTTGGTTTTTCTGGATTTCCTAAATTAATTATAGAGTTACCGCTCATATCTAATGGTATATTCATTTTATTACCAAGTTCAGAGTTGTTTCTTTTATGTTTTTTAATTCCAAAGATACTCATTTTAATAATCTAAAAATCAGTATTCTGTAATTCTTGTTCATAAAAACTACCTTTAATTTCTTCATCTTTTAAATCTTTTATTTTATAAGTGAAAGGATCTGTATTTAAAACTTCATCAATTACAAATATTTCTCTTCTCCAACGGGTAGTATAACCTTTTTCAAATTTACCTTTCATTTTTGCAATTCTTACTCTATCTCCAACTTTGAATTTAGGTTTTTTAATTTCTTCTTCTTTTTCCGGATATAAATGTTCATACACTGTTGATTCATTCTCTTTTTTACTTGCTTCAACAGGTGTCATTTTAATAGAAGAATGAACTGTATTGTTATAATCTTTAACTAAATCATCTAATACATCATAATATTTATTAGTTTCGTGAGCAGTAAAATATTTAAACATACGTTGTTTCATTGTTCCTATCCAACGTTCTACTACACTAGATTTTTCTTCATTCTCAGTTGAATATAACTTTATGTTATTATCTTTTAACAATTCTTTTACTTGCCGGTTATAAAATTCAGAACCTTTATCTGACCAAATATACATCGGTTTTCTTTCTTCAAATAATGTTTTAAATGCTTCACTTACCGTTACTCCTGTTTTATTTTTTAAGGGAATTAACCAACCGTATTTACTAAAAACATCTATAACTGCTAATAAATATTTATAGTGTTTATTTTGTTTAGAATATTGTTGCATATCTGCCAAATCAACTGCCCATGTCTGATCTACTGAATGAACATAAACGCGTCTTTTAGTAAATTTTTTTATAACTCTATGATGTAATTCATCTGCTAATTTATTTGTTAAACCAGCTATAAATCTACTTTTTTTAGATCCGCATTCAGAACATTTAGCTTTTAGCATTTGTCTATTATTAGTTGTTGTTACTTGTTCGACTGAATCATTATCGGTATGTTTTTTACAACGTAAACAATATATTTTCGGATGCTCCATTTTTAAAACGTAAAAAATGACAGAAGGAAAAATCTGTACTACTTGTAAGGAATACAAATTATTAAGTGATTATTATAAAGCAAAGGATAAACCTATGGGTGTTGAGTGTCAATGTAAACAATGTAGAAAAATAGTAAAACAAAAACATTATCAGAAAAACAAAGAAAAATATAAACAGGCTTTTCAAGAATTTATGACAAGAAATCCTAATTATTATCACGATAAAAAATTATAGCTTATTCAAATTGTTTTCTAATAAAATGTCACCCAAAAAATCCAAAGCTACAAAATCATTTAAAGATCTTATTACTGAAACTATTATTGATGATATAGACGAAGAGGATATAACTAAATATATAAACTTATTAAAAGATAAAATAGATATCAATCAATTTCCTCTTAAAATAAAAATAATAATAACGAGTGAATTTTCAACTCCCATGGCATTTGATATAATAGAAAGTCATTACTCTCATCCTGCTCAAGTTATCCTAACACAAAATAATATATCTAAATTCTATAAAAGTTTAATAAATAAATTTGAAGCTTGGATAGATGAATTTCAAGAAAGAGGATCTGGTTTTGTGTTTAATAATATTAAAAGTGTAATAGTAAAACAATATAAATATGATCATCAGAAAGCTTCATCTTATATTCCTCTTCAATTTAAATCAGTTAATATTATCAATGTTCAAAACAAAAATGATAATAAATGTTTTCTTTGGTCTATATTATCAAAGTTATATCCTGCTTCTGAACATAAACAAAGAGTAACTAAATATAAAGAATATGAAAATAAAATTAATATGAAAGGAATTGAATATCCTGTATCAATAAAAGATATCCCAAAAGTAGAGAAACAAAATAATCTTAGTATAAACGTATTTGCGTTAGAAGACCAAACAAATAAACAATCTTTATATCCGGTTTATGTTTCAAACATGGAAGCAGAAAATGTAGTTGATCTCTTATACATTGAAAGTAATGAAAATACCCATTATTGTTTAATTAAAGATTTAGATAGTTTCATGTGTGATAAGAATAAGCATAAATCATTTACATGCAGAAATTGTTTACAAGGATTTCGAAGAGAAGAAACACTAATAAAACATAAAGAAATATGTAATGATAATAAATATTGTAAAACCATTATGCCAGAACCAGGAAATAACATTCTTAAATTTAAAAACTATCATTTTAAAAATAAATTACCATTTGTTATCTATTCTGATTTTGAATCAAACAATATTCCCATAAAGTCATCTCAACCAAATCCTAATAAATCTTATACAAATCCGATAAGTAAACAAGAAATAAATAGTTATGGAATATATGTTAAATCTAATAATCCAGAAATCTATAAATCAGAATACATTTCTTATGTTGGAAACGATGCAAAAGAAAAATATGTTGAAAATATAGTTAAAATTTTTAAAAAGATTACTTATCAGATGTATCTAAATGAAAAGAAAAAACCATGTTTAAGTAAACAAGAAGAAGATGAATTTCAAGAAGCAACTGAATGTTATATTTGTAAAAAAGAATTTGCGACCTACGGGAGCTCACAAAGTTCGCGAGATAATTGTAAAATAAGGGAACATAATCATCTTTCTGGTAAATATAGAGGAGCAGCGTGTCAATCTTGTAATACAAAAGAAGGTAAAGCAACAAAATTAATACCAGTGTTTTTTCATAATGGATCAAATTATGATTTCCATTTCATAATTGAAGAATTGATGAAGTATGAAGATGAATATAATAAAGTAAAACTTCTTTCTAAAAACTCAGAAGAATATATTTCAATAGATTATGGAACAGCATTTAAAAAATTAAGATTCCTTGATTCATACAGATTTATGTTAAAAGGCTTATCAGATATTGCTAAATCAATGGATGAGTTTCCTATTTTAGAAAAAGAGTTTGCGACCTACGGGAGCTCACAAAGTTCGCGAAATATTAGTCTACTAAAACAAAAAGGATTCTATCCGTACGAATACATTGATTCTATAAAAAAATTAAAAGATGATAAATTGCCAGATATTAAAGATTTTTATTCAACATTAACCCAACAAACAATTACAGAAAAAGAGTATGAACATGCACATAGAGTCTGGGAACATTATAATTGTAAAATTTTACAAGATTACCATGAACTATATCTTAAAACAGACGTTCTTATTTTAGCAGATGCATTTGAAAAGTTTAGAAAATTCTTTTTAAAACATCATGAAATAGATCCTTGTTATTGTTATTCTGCACCGGGTTTAACGTGGCAATGTGGTTTAAAGTATACCGGTATTGAATTAGAATTATTAACTGATGTTAATATGTTACAAATGTTTGAGAAAGGTATTAGAGGTGGTTTTTCTGGTGTTTTAGGTCCTAGACATGTAAAAGCTTTTAATAAATATGCTCCAAACTATCATGGTAATGGAAATAGAATATTAGATGAAAATGAAATGAAAGAATGTTTAGAAATATTAAAGAATGGAGAAAACTTAAATGATTTTCTAGAAGAAAAATATTTACTATATCTTGATGCAAATAATTTATACGGTTGGGCAATGTCGCAAAAGTTACCAACTAAAGATTTTAAATGGGAAGAAAATCCTGAATATTATAAAAATATTCCAGAAGGTAGAGGATGTATAGTTGAATGTGATTTAGAATATACAAATAAATGCAAAAAGAAAACATTTAGATATCCTCTAGCACCAGAAAAAATAAAAGTAAACAAAGAAGAATTATCTGATTATCAACTAAATTTATTAGGAGATAAACCATTAGGTAAAGAAAAAAAACTATTCTTAACATTATATGATAAAAAGAAATATATTGTTCATAATAGTATTTTAAAGGAATATATTAAACTCGGTATGAAAGTAAAAAAAGTATATAGAACTATTTCCTTTGAAGAAAGTAAATGGTTAAAAAAATATATTGATTTTAATACCGAACAAAGAAAGGATGGAAAATCAGATTTTGAAAAAGACTTATGGAAGTTAATGAACAATAGTTTCTATGGAAAGACTTTAGAAAATATTAGAGGAAGAAGTGAAATTATATTATCTAACAATAAAGACGAAGTAAAAAAATATATAAACAAACCAAATTTTAAAGATTCAGTAATATTTAACGATAACTTTGTTGCAATAATAAATAATGTTACATCCGTTAAATTTAACAAACCTATTTATTTGGGACAAGCTGTATTAGATTATTCAAAACAATTAATGTATGAATTTTATTATAATGTTATTAATAAATTATGGAAAAGAAATGAATTAGTTGCAAGTGATACAGATTCTATATTTTTAAGTATTAGAACTAAAGATATTTATGAAGATATGGAAAAAATAAAAGATGAATTAGATACATCGGGTTATCCTAAAGATCATCCTTTATATTCAGAAGATAATAAAAAAGTAATTGGTAAATTTAAAGATGAACTTAATGGTAAAAATATGATTGAAATAGTTTTCCTGAGAAGTAAAGCATATTCTTTCACGTTAACAGATTTAAGTAATCAAAAAGTAGAAGAAGAAAAAAAATTAAAAGGAATTGGAAAAACAACAATAAAGAAAGATATTAAGTTTGATGATTATAAAGATTGTCTTTTTAATAATAAAACTAAAATGAATAAAATGTATACACTAAACTCAAATAAACACGAAATGTATGTTAATGAAATAAATAAAATAAGTATGTCACCATTTGATGATAAAAGATATATATGTGATAATGGAATAGATACTTTACCTTATGGTTATTTTACTTAATTTTATATACAAGAAAACCAGTTAATACCATACCACCAACAATAAATGCAATCTCTCTATTTTTCTGGTCTTCTGACGGAGTGTAAAAATCACTTAATACTGGTTTCGGAGGTAAAGCCGGTAATTGTTTTCCAGTAATATAATAATATTCTTTCATTGCTGTATCAGCATTATCAAATTCTTCCGTAGCATGGCGTTCCTTTTTCATTTGTTCATTAATAAAATCTAATCTTTCTGTTCTCTTTTCATTCCATGCAGTTGTTTCTTCTTGTAATTTTTCCATCGCTTTATCGTGTCTTTTTCTTTCTTCGTCACTATTTTTACCCATATGTGAAAACAAATAATTACTACCCGAAAAGGCTAACGCATTAACCGCTGCACCACCAATCATCATTATTACTGCACTCGCCATTTTTAAATAAATAAAATAAAATAATTACTTCATAATATCTGCTGGTATAATACCCTGCTTAACCAACATATCTTTAGTTGCCATTGCGAGTAATATATCAACTGTTAACATTCCAACATCTCCCATATTAAAATCTACTTTTGGTGCTGGTCTTTTTAATAGTTTTCTACCTAGTTCTGAATATCCAATTGTTAGTGCAGTTTCCACTCCAGCATGATATAACATGTTCGCTATTTGTTTTCCATCAATTTGTGTCGCCATTTTTATATATCAAATTTAAACAATTTTTTTACCAACTTCCTATACTATTTTCTTTTGACTCAATTTCTTTTTTTTGTATGGTAGGTTGCTTTTGTATCACGGGTTGCTGTTGTATCACATGTTTAACTTGTTTAGACTTATAAATATATATTCCCAATCCGGCAACTCCAATTAGACATAAAGGTATATAATTTTTGTATGTATTTAAACTTGGAAATTCTTTAACTTTTTTAACTTCATCATCATCATCATCTTTTGTTATAGATTTTAATTTTATGTTTTCTTTCTTTATTTCTTCATTTTCTTTTCTTTTTAATTCTGCTTTTATTTTTTTTGCTGCTGCACCTTTCTTACCTGCAGATACTCTTTTTGGGTTTTTCGTTTTTTCTTTAGTTTTTTCTTTTTCATCCGGCATAATAATTTCAACTTTTTCACTCGTCATTTTTTATAGTAATATTTTCTAATTCATTATCTGTAGTAATTTCATCAGGAGGTTTATTAAAATCAATATGTTTTGCTGTTGTTAACATAGCAGTAAAAGGAGCAAGATACATTCCGTATCTATAATAAAGTTTACAACATGAACTATTCAGAGCATTATTTACAAATGGATCTTCTTCTAAATCTTGTATTAATTTTGGTGGATTAACAACATTAAAATATTTTGATACACCCATAACATATAAATTAATAAAAGAGTTTCCCAATGTCTTAGTCATACTTGCTCCTAATCTAGCTTCATATCTGCAGTATAGTTTATTTATTTGTTCTGGTGTCATTGTATCAATGTCTGACATTTGGTATTCTTTTCCAAGATATTGTTTACTTCCTCCACCAGCAATAATTGATGCTAATCTATCAAGTTTCATTTCATCTAATTCATTATTTTGTTCATTATTTTGATTTTGTTTTTTATCGAACATTTCACCTTCTTTGAGTATTTTTTCAGCATCCATTTTTATTGGTATATTTTTAAATATTTTTTTTATTTTATAATAATTAAATACGCAATATCCAACTACTGATAAGACTGCAGTGTTTGTTATAATTGTTAGTATTTGAAGTATTTCAGGTATCATTTTTTTTTATTATATTTTAATAGTACAATTTGTCGGTTTTAAACCAAACCCATTTTGGTGTCATTTTTGGTGGGTTTGGAAGGTGGGTTTGAGTTCAAACCGAACAAAAACTAAAGCATTACTAAAGCATTACTAAAGCAAAAATTTACTCTTTATTTTATATAATTTAAGTATTACTAAAGCATTACATTACTAAAGCATTGCTAAAGCATTAATTAAATAAAAAATAACTTAATCAACTACCCAATAATTAGTAGGTTGGTCAGTTTTCAAAATTAATTTACGATGCTTCTCCTTTTTTAGTTCTTCCTTTATTCTTTGCCTTTCTTCCAATGTAGGAATGACATCATTTTCTCTTAAACAATTCTCAAAACTATCTCTATCTTTTGTATAAAACATACATAACCATTTTGTTTGTTCTCTTAAATCTTTTAAAACTGAATTGTATCTTTGTGATATAACCCATACTGATTGTTCTGCGTGTCTTCCTGAGAAAGCCATTTCCGAAAGCATATCTTTTTTCTTCGTTAATTCTTTTGTAGCACTGCAATCATCAATGATGTATAAAGTAGGAGAACCAGCATACTTTTGGAAAAAATGTTTTAACAATTCTTGTAATTTCTCTTCACCTTTAACAATTGGATTTACGATTTTAAGATTCTTTGTTTTCGGTTTTGTAACATCACCAATCCACTCACGATTTTTATATGCTTTGTTCCATTGAATGGTTGGACAAAGTATAACAATATATTTAAATACACCCGCATATTCATTTTCGAGTAAGTCTAAAACAAATTCAGTTTTTCCGCAGCCAGTTTGACCGCAAATAATTGCACAGTGTGGATATTTTGGTAATTCCATTTTAATAATAAAAAAATAAAATAATCTACTTACTCGCTTAATAACTAATTTCTTTAAATCTACCATCTTCAAAATTAATTTGTGCATCTTGTATAATATATAAATAAACATTTATAGGTTCATCTGCTCCTGCTTCTTTCTCGATTTGTATTGTAATACCTTCTGATGCATTCTCTACTCTTCTTCCGGAACCATGGAGTGTGTTATCATCCGTTGAACGTAAATCTAACCATAATGCATAATTGTTTGTTAGATATTTTTCTAATGTTGTACTAGTGAAACATAAATCTTTTACAATCATACTTGTTTCTTTATTTCGTTTTGAATTCAAAGCAAAGAATTTATTTATCTCATCCCACTGTTGATAAGATTTCATTCCTTGACTGTATAGTTGATTCGGGACTCCTTCTATTGTCATTTCTACTTTTGTTATATTCGGATTGTAATAAGTTTCAGTTGATGTTCTTTCCGGGTCTTCGATTAACATTAGAATACCTTTCATACTTCTAGCAGGAACATTTAGATTAATATTCCAAAGCGTATCAGATTTATTTTTAGTTATTTTTCTGTGTCTGAGTATTCTATCATATAAAATAACCATTTTACCATCTACCTGTTGTCTTATTTGTCTTGCAAGTTCTGGGTCAGACACCATATCGAATTCCAAACATATGTTTTTGATTGTATAACTTGAAGTAGCATCTGTTGATTTAATAACTTTTTCATAATCATTAAAAGTAAGTTCATATTCGAGTCTGTCACCGAGACCAGCTTGATAAAATGGCATATGAGTTTCTAATAGTTCAAAATCAAGTGGGATGCAAAATCTGTTCTTGTATGCTTTTGCTACAGCCTCGTCTTCTTTGTCTGATGAAGCATCTGCAGCACCAATCCTGTGTTTCAACATATTATCTTTACCGATACCTTGATAGGCCATATTTAAACGTTCAGGGGGAGACTTCCATAAATCGATATAACAATGGTAAATATCGCTATCATCAATAGACATAACTTCATTTCCACTTATTCTAATTGTTGTTTTCTTAATTATTGATCTTCCTATGTTTTGATATACTGTTGCATTTACATCTTTAGAGTTTAGTTCAATTTCAAATGCTAATCTGACTGATCCGGGAACAATAACATCATTGCTACTTAGATTAGGAAATCTCACTAACAATTGTTGATTTTGATCAATAGTTGAAGGATTATTGGTTATAACAACACTTTGACGAATTCCTCTTATACCACGTGGTTCTCTTAATTTTCTGTAAGGGTTTAATTTTTCTCCAAAAGCCGACATTTTTAAAGGGAAATTTTTAAGGATATTTTTTAAGTAATAAAAATGGCTGAAGGCGGATTTGAATTTGATAATTCTGCGTTTGATAAAGATGACTATGATGAGGATAATGAATTAATTGTAGATGAGGATGATGAATTTAATAGAACTATACAAAACCAAAGTGCTCATATTGAAGATATCGGTGATGATGTTGATACAAGAACACAATTAATAGTAAAACAGAAACAATATGTAGTTAAAGAATATTACAAGTTGATAAAAGAAAAGTATGGTTTAGACCCAGTATTTATTGATTATTCAAACTTTGAACTTGGTCCTGATAATAAAACACTATTTTTAAAGTTAGGTGATATAGATATTCAAATTACTGCCAAAAAAGGTGGTAGTTTTATAAACTTGAGTTCTTTGGCGAGTAGAATTGGTAGTGGTGGAGCAAATGCAATTAGAGACTTATTAAGCTTACCTGATTACAAATCTACAACTAAAACATTATCAGCACAAGCGGCTAAAAGCTTGCAAAAGGCGAAAGATGATCTACCTAATGTTGATAATATAGAAATGACTGATTTACCTAATGCAGCTGAAACTGCAGTGAAAGTAATAGAAACATCATTTACTGACGAACAAGAAACACAAACAGATATGACAAAGAGAGAAATGGATGGTGTCCTCAAAGCGATGACTACTGTAAAAGAAGAGATTGCAAATGAATTGACTAAATTGAATGAAACAAATAAAGACATAGAAAAAGAAAACCGTAAATTAGAACAAGCCAAATCAGATAATGATGAATTCCAAATAGAAAGGATAAGTAGCCGAATAAGAGATTTGGAGTTTGAAAAAAGTGCAAGACTGGAAGTGATTAATGTTAATAGAGATAAATTACGTAGTCAGGTAAATAGGATAAAGGAAACAATAAATAAAGTATTAAAAGAAGACACTACATTAGCTGAAAGAATAAAAACTTTATTTAGAGAACAAGGAATTACAATTGTTAGTGTTTTAACTGCTTTTGGTATGATTATTGGTGTTATTGTTGAGACTTTTATTCCTACTACCGGTGGTGGAACTACAACACCTAAGCCTCCTCCAAAAGATGGAAGTGGTGTAAAAGACTGGATAAAAAAACAATTATCAAATCTTGGTAAACTGTTAGCTACTCTAGCTGGTAAAGCTGCAGAAGCATTGCCCGGTATTATCGGTGCTATTGTTTCTTGGTTGCTTTCTTCCGCGGGTAAAGTTGTATCCTGGTTTGGTGAACATTTATGGGCTGTAGTTGTTCTTGTTGCCGGAATGTTGTATGCAGCTGCTAATAATTATATTAATAAAAAGTAAAAAAAAAAAAAAATTTCCATTTCCAAAACACAACTAATTGTTAATCCATTGTTGTTTATTTTCTGACCTTTATCATCACAAACGCTTATACTTAATTCAGAAATATCACCATGTGTCAATTGTTTGTATTGTGGATTACTAAAATTAATATGAACAATATCACCGAATGGTTTATTTTCAACGGGAACAACACAAAGAATATTACTAGGAGCACCATCAAAGAAATTGTAAGAACTATTTATCTGCTCAAGATGAACATATAGTTGTTTATAAGGTGCAAAATCTATTGTTCTTTCACCGTAGTGCGTTTCATTAGCAGTAAATCTTTTCTTATTTTTAAACCCTAATATTTGTTTTAAACCTTTACTTATATTCAAATTATCTGAAGTAATTAAAGAGGCAATACCATTTGTTTCATTTACAGTTAATGTAATATTATAATTGTCAAATATATCTACTATTTGTTGAAAACTGTAATAACCATTTGTAATCTTGTTAGGACTATCAAAATACTTTTGTATATATTCATCAATTAAATTATACCAACCTATAGTATAAGTAAAACTCTTTAATCCGATTATCTTATTTCCACATTTGTTATCTATATATTGTAACAAATTTATAGTGTTTTCAATGTTTGAAATTGTTTGATACATTTTTTAATGAATAAAAATGACAGTACATAATTTCAAATACAACAAAGAAGTAGTTTATAATACAGGAGGAATATATCTTAAAAAACCTATAGATATAATAAAACAATCCGTTATTATTTCATCAGATAAGAAAAGTTTTAATGCGGATTTCCCAAATATATTTGAAAATTACCTATTACCAAAAATATCATCAAATGAAATAGTTAATAGATGGAATGCAGACTGGTTATCGTTTTGGCAAAATCAATTAAACTTCGCTATATGGTGTGCTACTACAGGTTGTGGTATAGATGTTAACAACCATTTAAAAGCAGGAGGGTTGACCGGTTCACTATTCTTATTTCACGTTTACTACCAAACAAGAAGAATATTATTTGAATTAGGCATTGCTCTACCACAAGATAAAAGTTGGAATGCATTTAACAACAGTTATGACCGTGGTGCTTACGAAAGAATATGTAAAGAGTTTAATGTAGACCCTCATTCAGATTGGAGACAAAAAATGTATAAAAGTGGAAATGGTTTAGGATTAGTTCACACAACTAGTCACTCTGCATGGAAACGAACTGATTTTAGACATGATTATTCTTCAAAACATATTTCTAGCAGCACATCATCTGATTTAGATTTATCAAAAATGACATTCGGACCAGAAGTTCCAGGCGGAAGAAAATGTGGTATTTCATCATGTGAATATCTTCCACCTAAAAAAGTTCACATTGATTATATTCTACAAGAAGATGATGTTAAGGATGTTTGGACCACATTTATTCTCGATACTTCAGAAGGTTTTACGAGAGCAGGTGTTCAACGGATTAACGAATCAATAAGAACCTATTGTTGGGCTATTCTTGGTTCACAATCTCAAACAAGAACGGATATACTTGGAATAGGAACGGCTTTTGATGCGCAGAAACAATTTCTTGCAAATGTTGAGGATGCAATTAATAGTCCCGTAGATTTACCGAGTCAAATTAAAAGATATCAAAATACATTAAAATATGCAAGAAGTAAAGTTGATTATGTTTTTGGAATTGGATTATATATGGCACCTAGTGATATGGAATTAAGAATTGGAGAAATACAAAATTATAATAATAAAATTATAGTAGCAACTGATTATCAAAAGCTCGGATTGAATAATGATGTTAATATTCAACCAATTCCAACAATTATACATACAGAAATTAAAGGAACGCCAACAAAGAAATCATTACAAGAACCTAAAGAAATAGCTAAATCTTTAGTTAAAGTGTCAGATGGAATAGAAAAAAAAGAAAAAAATATATCAATAGAACACGAAGATAAAAAAACAGCATTAATCGTCGGTAGTATAGTAATAGGTATTATTGCATTTTACTTTTTAAGAATATAATTTTTTTAAATTTTTTTATGGGTGTGGGTCCGAGTCCCGCCGGGGATAAAAAAATATTTTTTTCTCGTGTCAAATCATTCTTCATTCAGAAAATAAGAAGAAAAAAAAATTTTTTTTAAAGGTGCCATTATGTGCGGTGTCTATTAATTTTTTTATTTTTCTGGGTCGCGGGTTCGAATCACGCCGGGGGATAAAATTTTTTTATTTTTTTTTTAGGGGTGGTGCGCTAGACTCGCCCAATTACCATGATTTTTTTGGTTAGTGGGTATCAGTTTGTGTAATTATTTCGTTATTTGATGATTTTGTTTGCTTATTGTTTGGATTGTGGTAAATATGTTAAATTATTGGGTTAGTGGAGGTGAAATGTGGTTGTTATCACCTAAAAAGTAAAAAAATTAATTAAGGTGCGCTAGACTCGCCCAAGTACCATACTACTCTCATGTTAGACTTTCCAAAGGAATCAATTATTGTAAATAAAACAGCGTGCATTATTAGACATAATTGTTCTACCCTATTGCCTGTCCCGTTCATTTACCAATTTAAGTGACATCATGCGTTTGTTACTGTCAAATTAAAACATAATTCTAAAGATTGACCATTATAGAGGTAATTTACAAATAAATGATACTGAGCAATGTTTTGGATGAAATATAACAACGAACTACATTTTAGAAAAGATTGCCCAAATCTTTTTTAAGTTGCACAATGCCGATAAATTGTGAATGATAATAATATAAACTTCCATGAACCACATTGATTATTGAATAATTTTGCATAGTAAACTAAAAAGTAGTACAAGTATGGCAAAATATAATGTTCTATTGACTTTTACAAGCGCCATAATATCACTTTAAGTTAAGATGTCGCCACATAAAATTTACAACCATAAAAGGACTACATCAGTTAATTACTTACAATGAGCATTGAGGGAGATTATTGATAAGTATTAGAGAAGTAATTAGTTTCGTCGACATGGGTGTAATATATTAATAATTCACATTGAGTAGGATATTTCGATGTTTAGTGACGATATGTGAAAATAATATAAATTCGGTTTGTATAATATATCATAATAACGCACTAGCAAGAATCATCTGAAGCGGTATCAAACATCAAACTGAATTAACAATTAAAGCCTTTCTGGATATATGACTTCATTTATACAACAACACATGTCGTACACTGTAGGTAGATAACACCTCTTCCTTATACTCCTAAACTGTGCTTAGTCCTTATTTAACAAAGCCAAAGTGCTTTATGACATTGCGAAACATTTACGAAAGGTACACAGACGTCACATATAACGCTAATGATATTCAGTGTTACTTTAACATAGCAATAAAATAACAAGCAATAAATGGGAAAAGCAAGGCATCGAATAAACAAAAAAAGCTTTGGCTATTAACAGTTTTTATTGATCCAACCTTTTTTCTTACTACGCAGTTTGACATCTGAATGATCGTACAAACAAAAGAGCCGTAAAGATATACCATGATCTATTTTCCTGATCTATATCTTACAGGTTATCTGTTATCTTTCCATTCACCAATACAAAAGTGTGCTGAGTTGAAGTATACTTTTTGGCTTTTTGTTAAATCATTTTTAAAGAGTTTTAGGTAAACTAAGGTAAACAACAATTTACAGTTTGCTTTACCTAAAGAGGGTACTACAGTAGGCAACAAACCCATCAAAATTCAATATGTAAGCTACCATCAATACTTGATTGTTGCATTTTGTTTATAATTAAAAAGCAATAAGCAAAATCGTATATAAATAACCAATAATCGTGACATATTAATAATTTTGCCTCTCTCTGTATTAATAAATGATGTATTGATTTAGTTCATGTTATATTTAGTCTTATATTACAAGACAGATTCTTTAACATACCGTACATTATTTGATACATTTCAACAACCTTATTTAAGGTACTCATAAACCTCCCCATTGAATATCCCAGAATAGAAATAAATAACAACAGCAATTAATTTGTCTTACGATGTAATCAAGCGTTGTCAATTATTGTAATGCAAATTATATTCATATAGGACTTTAGGGCTTTTTTATTTATATTTAAAAGTTTTATTTAAAAAGTGCAAACTAATTTAAAATTATCGCCCCGGTGTCCAAAACTCTTTCTGTAAGCAAACACAACACAAAAATAATGGAGGGTTCACAAAAAAAACAGTAAAGTGTTCATCAAAAAAGAACCTATATTTTCTTTTATTTACACATTATTGGAACTTGTCAACTCATAGAAAAGAATAGAGAAACTTTATAAAGTAGAATTAAGTCTCAAATACATTGGTACTCTTTTACATGAATATGTAACGGAATCAATGAAAGAAGACTTTGTTAGTGCTTTGAAGCGTTAACACCAATATCATCAATGGGGGATTACCCTTGCACATTGTGGAATATGTCTAGTAATAAACCCTCGATTACTCTCCCTTATGAACATAATATCGCGCTTTGTCTCTAAAAATATGTCTGGAAATGTGACAAATGTAATTATTTATATGCCGACTTTTGCAACATCAAATATGCTACTGTCCTTAGAATCTAGACACGCGTGAAACATTATGTTCATCTGTTAATGAAAATCGGTTAAAGCACATACGTCTCATTTATACAGCTGTTACAGCACCGTAGGGAACGTGTTACAGTATCGCGTTTTACTGTTACATTATAGAATTTTCAAGATGGAGGATTACTCGTTGGAAAGACAGGTAGGAGAATTTTATTCCGGTCCATATTACAAGTAGTTTAGTTTCAAAAATATGTTTGTGTGCTTTGCTTGTAAGGAACAGAATCCGGTTTCTAGTGGTATATATTTTTTCAGACTCGCAGATTTATCGCTATATTGTCTAATAAATATGCAGATTTGACAGTTTGAAAATTTGAATCGAGTGAACCAACGCATTTTTCTCCAATTCCGACATAATTTAAGCATGCCTAGATAAAGTAAATCTACAAAACGTTAGTACTTTGTGTTTAGAAACGTTCATAAAAGTAAATGACCAGTTGAACCTATTTTCTTGTTGGAAAAAAATAAACAATGTTACAGTATAGAGCGTGGTTAATTTTGAAGGGTTACAGCATATACCCAGCGACTTTGATCCAATTTTGTTACAGTTTATACCCAGATTTCGGTTACAGTTTAGACTTCGATATTTTCTATATATACTAGGTAAAATGTATGAATGTTACATTGACTTTTAAATCAATGTGAGCTTGTTGGCCCGATGGCTATTCGTCCAACTGTCGTACACATGTGTGTGCAATCTCATCCGCTCAGTAACTACTTGACTAAATGTGATGAAATTTGTGATGAAATCACATTTAGTCCAGTAGTTACTGAGCGGATGAGATTGCTGAGTGTTGTGAGTCGCGGATCGAATGTCACCGTGAAGATCGCGAAAAATTGAAGCCCGCGAATATTTCTAAACATATAGTAATATGTTTAAGTTAAATCAAAGCGTGTTCCTAAAATAATTGGTCAATTATCTTGAATATTTAGTAGTGTCACATGTGACGTGAAATAGCAGCTTGCATTTAAGACTTGCTACGTATCCAGTCAAGTAAGAACTAAAATAAATACAATTAGGTTTTTTTCTTTTATTGTAATAGTGGAGAGATACGGTATACATTCTCGACTAAAGCTGTATACAGGTTATTTTGTTTTAAGACGTGAAAGGAAATATATTTTGTTATGTTCTTTTTGTGTGTTTTATTTAAACAGTTCATTTATATACAATAAGGCTTTTTGAATAAAATTCTTTCAAAATATTTTAAATGTTTTTTTTGTTTTTTGTTTTTTTAACATATATCTACTCTTTAGGTGAACAGCTTTGTTCATTTATAATTTTCTAACAATGTAAAAGATAAAAGTTTACGTTGTCTTTTGTTTATGGGTGTCTTATTTTGTGTTAAGTTTTAAAAATTATCTCTATGATGAATGTTTTCTATTTAGCAGATATAATCAGTAAGTTGCTAAAGAGGCTCCCTGTCGTGTACAAGGAAAAGACTTATGTATACAATTGTATTTGAAGAAGGAAGTTTGAACGTAAAATTAAAGGGGACATTTAAGTTTTGCAATACATTTTTCATATTTATTATACCAAAGTGTAACATTTTTTGAAATTTAGAACTAAATATATATTCAACATGTTTGACGAATCTAGTTACGCTTGATACATTTATGAAATGATTTAATAGCTTGTTTATTGCGTTTTAAAAGGAGTAAATATTAATCCTATATAAAATACATTGATAGTTCTTTCCTTACTTTTCATCATTTTAAAATAAACCATTTGCTTACCCTTATCTGAAAATATGATACAACAAGTGGAATGCACGTCATGTTAGTGTTTTATGCCAAGGGCAATGGCTATCAATAAACAATTCAAATGTTATCAAATGTGTAATTGTTAATTGCAATCATGATAACTCCCTTTATCAACGTTTATGTGTCACGATAAAACAAAATTTCTAAGATACATTTGAATTCATCCTACTTAATTATTTCTAAAAGTATCATAATAAAACCCCTTGTCGCCCAATCGCACATTTCCATGGTTAGCAAGTAGTCCACGTATTGTATTTGTTTCTTGGCTTTGAAATAGTAATGAAACATTCTTTACGGAAATTCATTGTTCAAAATGAGGCATTATTAAGAAAGAAAACTTTCGTAATAATTCCACTTGCTTGACACGTGTGCCTTAATGAAAACTTCAAAGGGGCACAAGTCTAAAATATAGATTTCAGAAATATTCCCCTTGCCATTCAATAAGCAAGCTAGTTAGTGTCTTCTTAAAATTTATAAATCATGGGCTCAATTAATGGTTGTGCTGATGGTGACGACGAAAACGACGCAGTGGTTGCGTGTTGCGTGTCAATGTATTTTGGTTTATTGACATTATCTGATCATTTTCTATTTCATAAAGTTAACTACTCAGACCAGAACACACCTGAACCAATTATTTAGATGATTAATACTGTTTTCCTTGGTTTGGAGGAATAAAATCTTTCAACATTTTACAACAATTACTTTCTTTTAACTTTGAGTTTTTTTTAACCTCATAGAATGTTAATCACTTAATTGATCAAAATAGCTCAATTTAAAGCTCATTTATTGTTTAATATTGAATGCACTTTAATAAATACAATGGTCGTCAAATACCATGACAAAATAGATCGAGTCCAATATCAGTATGTAAAATGGTATAAAACATACAGAATAAGCGGATTAAGGGTGGCCACCTTTAAATGAGAATGTCAAAAAATGTCACTTTAAGCAACATGTTTACAAACCTCAGATAAATTAGCAAGACATCATGCCGAAGGCAAACATGTTTTTATTTGCCATTTTATTAATGTTTTCAATTTCCACCTCTTTTTCGGAATATGGATCGACTTGCAGAAATTTTGACTTTGAATATAAATTGTTATCAAAACTGGTACAGCTGGAAGAAAGAACTGCTCAACAGCAGAAAGATATAGCTCTACTGACAGCACAACTTGAAGGTAAAAAGTTCTTTTGCTCTTTAAATAATTTAATGAAAAATAAATTAACACAAATGATTTTCATAGAAGATCAAACAATTAATATAAACATTTGTGTTAATACTGTAATAAATATTTAAGTTCTATACGTTTTGCTTTAAGATATTTGCAACACACCAGAACAATCAATTCAATTTTATTCATTGAATTATCAATCAATGAGTTACAGATTTTAAAGATAAAACGTTTATCAGAAGCAAACTTTATCGAGATTTAAAAGAAAAAACTCAAATCACGTTTGTTTTTGTTAGAAGTACTAAAGTAATATAAATAGCTTACCTTCTAAGCAAATTTTAAGATTTTTGTAAGAAATGTTAAAAAGTTAGGGGGTTGCCTTTTTGTATTCAATTTGTTAAAAATAGCAAGGCATGTACGAGTATCGGAAAATTATTGAAATGCGGTTATTTAAATTTAAAATCCATATTAAATGCAAATAGACAACAGTCTGTCAATGTGTTGGAATTACATGTATATGAAATCGTTCTATTTAAAACTAAGCGAAACTTGTCGATTTCAATTTATATATTGTAATTGACTTGTATATATAAAAATAATACAGATGCTGAAAAGTCTGCTCATGAGGACAACAAAGTATTAGCCGCAAGGCTTGCAGGTAGATGTTCTTTTTTCCCACTGATATATTGAGACATAAACGAAACAGGCATGAGCAATGAAAGTTGCATTTTTGGTTTTAGTTTTAAAGTGTAAATATGCTATGATACCTGTCAGCATAATTATGTTGTTTTCATAATGTAAAAATTCCACAACAAAGAAAAGAAATGAAGCAAATAACAAGAGTCATAACAAATGTTCATTTAAATTTGATGCTCATTATGAATAAAAAAACAGAATCATTTATTTAAATGCATTGCATACAAATTGTCAAATAAGGGACAATAATTAAGATTGTGTCCAAATGATGATGACGATGCCAAAACTTCGCTGTTTCATATTTCCATAGAATTACTGAAATATTTCCATAGAATTACTGAAGATAATTCATAAAGGTCAAATGTCCTGGTTTTCTAGTAAGATATTATTATATTATAATATCTTTTTTTCACAAATCATTGCACTTTTTCCATTCATTGTTCAGTTCTGTAAGTATTAAACGTATTGATTTTAGACAAAACTCTTAATCATTTTCATGCCGTCGCCTATGACCACGTCTCGGCAACAACCCTGATGTTTCCATGAAACATGCAGCTAAACATACAATTTTTGAACCTGAAAATTACAAGTGGGTTAGACAAGTGTGTGCCCAAATGTATTGTCTTCAATTTCCATCATCATGATTCTGATAGAAAACAGTTTTTGTTTCGGGAATTATGTAACATGCAAGGACATATCAGAAATTCACCTAAACACTAAAGACAACAACGACCAGTTGTGATTTTTTTATGCGATATCTCCATTTTTTCTAAGGAATACGTAAAATCCCTTATTGCACATTTTCTGCTGTAACAAACACAGCTTAAAAATATAACAATATTATAACTATTTGATATCATTTTCTGAATCAGTTATCGCCATCAAATTGTATTTCTTGTAAGTAAAAGCATTAGTATTCCACAATATAATTGTTGGTTATAGAAACAAAATAATATGACATGTTTTAGCATGTAACACTTTAAAATTTGACAAGTCCAACATTTATACGTATATATTTAGTCATATAATTTTTTTTAACGCAAATAAAGATTTGACAAAGTATTTCAAAAATAGTTAAATTGATTGATTCTAGAATATTATTTTTCATACTCTGTACATTTTTATTTATTTAATTTCTCCATTTCAGATGCTGAAAAAACAATAGTGCACCTTAACGAAACAATTGTAAGCAACCAAAGATCTGCTGATGGTACAACCTATATACGCTGGGGTCATACAACATGTCCCGGTAAAGCCGTTCTAGTGTACGACGGCTACGTTGCTGGATCATATTACGCTCATAACGGAACTGCATCAAATCCGTTATGTTTACCAAAAGATCCAGACTACGAAAAGCAAACAAATGGTTTTCAATATGCAGCTAGGATATATGGAGCAGAATATAAAACAAGTACCTACCCGCATTGGCAATATCTGCATAATCACGAAATTCCATGTGCAGTTTGTCCAATACCACGTAATAACGTTCTGATGGTGCCGGGGAAAAATTGTTGTCATGACAATTACATATTAGAGTATAAAGGCTTTCTTATGGCTGAGCACTACAGTCATGCTTCATCCTCTGAATTTGTGTGCGTTGATGGAAATCCCGAAACTTTAGAGGGAACTCATCAGAATTTAAATGGAAAACTGTTTTATTTTGTTGAAGGGGAATGTGGTTCACTACGATGCGATCCATATAAAAACGGATGGGAGCTGACATGTGCTGTTTGCTCGTACTCATTCAATGGAAGATCGACGAGTGTTCAGCCATATAAGTAGTTAACATACTGATCAAAATAGTCAGCAAACAAACAATGCCTTATAGAGACAGAAATGTAGATCATTCCTTCAACTGTTTTTGTTATATTCCATTTAAATAGTTCATATCAAAGTAGCATTATCACTGAATAAAATGAAAAGAGTAAAATAAACGCTAAAACAAATAAACGTTGTCTTCCTTAATTGTGTCCGCTAGGGTATTGGTGATAGAGTCATATAATCTTTTAGAAAAATTGTACATATTATAGTTATTTTTGTAACATGAACGTTGTTTTCTTTAGTAACATTTTCTAATTTAAGTATTTCTATAACATTATTACTTAACAGGTACAATTTGCGTCAAGCATATAAATACTCTACTACACTATTTTACGAACACCGGTGACACGTGACTCCTGTAAAAGGGAAAAGAAAATACTATAATTATAGTAATTAGAAATGAAATAAGCGTCTTGCATTCAATCAACGTTTCAATTAGCGTTTTTATATTGGACAATGCAGTTTAACACATAAAACAAAGCAAATAGTTTTACATTTAAGTTTAATTATGTAAGTACCAATAAATTATTTGAACGCAAAGTTCATAGATCTAAGCGTTTATATTGGTACTCGTTACAATATCAGCTATTAGATGAGTACGCTGTAAATACATCTGAGTTTTGAAAATCTATTGGCAAAATTGGATTGAATTTTAAAAAAAGGATAATGATAATATAATAGAAGATTTTTTAGAGGATGAATAAATCTAAGGTGATATAGATATTGTTTTATCAAGATTGAACAATTACTGTAGTCCCCTGTCCCAAACTACAGATAATGCTACCGATACATCAAATGATAATAAGAATGTGATGAAAATCTTAGTTTTAATACTCATATATCTTTGTAAGACGTTCGAAATGCTCTATTAATAAAGGTAAGGCTAGTGGTATAGACAATATTCCTATTTAAGTACTTAATAATGATGCATATTATTCATGTTTTTTTTTAATATATGTTTTAACTTTCAAAACGGCCGATATTGTTTTTATTGAAATCTTACAATTGCACTTTTTTAGATATCACCTCAAGAAAACTATATATATAATAATCAATAGTTTCAATATCTGAAGAAAATTTAAGGTGAGAAAATAATCAATATTTTCCAATGCAAAATGATCGTTCTATAAAGTGAATGCAAAAAGTAAATTCCTCTGATTGTGATACAGTTCACTTTCAGAACAAAGGCATTCATAAGAAGCTGTAAAAAGAAAAACCTCAAATTCATTATTATTATCGAAAAGTATCAAAACTGTATATTCTATTAGTAAGCAAAATTATTTCACGTAAATTATGGAATATAAATTTAAAAATCTAAAACGAGATGATAATGACACAATAAAATTATATTAATTTAAATGAATTATATGAAACAAAATGTAAAGGTTATGTTTTAAAGCAACGTTGACAAATATTATACAAAAACATTACAGTTTATATTATTAAAAAGTTTAAAAGAAACATGGGAGAGATGAAGATGTAATTGTAATCGACATACTGCTTATGAGCACATTTTAATTAATGACAACGGCAGTGCGTTTTTATAAAATAAATAAGCCATAAGAGTTTCAATTGCGTGTTTTGGTTGGACTTCTGCAATACGTAACTATGATAATTGCACAATTATAATCTGATGTTTAATTTCAGATTTCATAATTTGGTATACTTGAACCTTTCTGGTGAGAGGATGAAAAAAAAACTAGTTTAGATAATGGAATGTATTAATAGCAATCGTTTGTTATTCTTTTTGTAACTATTTGTCTCAATGTATATATTAGGGGTCAGAAAAATACACTGAAGGCTCATGGTAGTGAATAATGAGACTTTAATCGACATTTTACACAATAAGGTAAGGAAGTACAAACAGAAATTTAAAAAGTATAATATTACACACATAAGATTTTCCGTTTGTCAAAATGCATTAACTTATTATTCCATTAACACTCTAGGTCATTGATTATTGTATTTTATTTTATTTTACCAATAAGGAAATACAAACAGAAAATTAAAAAAGTATTATTATTCAAACATTAGCTTTTCAGTTTGTCAGAATGCGTTGACTTATTATTTCATTAGTAAATAAATCCATTTTCAACCAGGTTGATTGAAATACAGATCACGAGTGAAATGCTTGAATATATTGCCAAAACAGAAGTAGCATTGTAAATTAACAACTGCCAGTACGGTACTTCATTTATGTCCGAAGTTTTATAAATTGCCTTCAAAAATGAAAGTGTATATGTATCACTTATATGTATCACTTACAACTTACTGTTATTTAGTGAATTTACATATTTTAAGTAACATCAGTTCCAATTAATAAGACTGTCTTATTTCAAAATAATTACATCATATAAACCTATCTCCTCAATTACAATAATCTAAACAGAAATAAAACCTAACAGATGTTAACTTTTAAAAACAGAAACCTTATAAAGCAATAGATTTTTGGAAATAATGGGAGGTAACATATATATATTGGAATGAAACATATTAATACATTCACACACTTTAATATCCCTTAAGTTTGTAATATATACACTTTTATAAAGATGTTTAATGAATCAGTGTGACCTTGACCCGAGGTATTCTAAAACTGCCCTCTTCACATCGCCTTAATATGGTAAACATTTCTCCAAGTTGTTTCAATTTCCTTCCACCTTTTCAGAAGAAACAGACCGGACACGAAAACGGGACAAATTTGAAAAAAAAAACAAAAACAAAAAATTCACAGACAAATTCGTCAAAATATAATTATAAAACGCTTTTCAACGTTTTCATTTCTTATATATACACACACTGTAAATAGATAATTATTTACTTACTATAAAACGGCAAACATTATCCACTATTATAATGCATTTTTTTTCGAATTTTGAATGGTTTATACAGGGTTTATTTTAGTTGTATTGTGTACTGATACATACACTCTCGACTCTGTTGCAGGAACCGGCCAGTACTGAGCAATTAGTGTAAAATATGGCAAACAAGATAAACAAGGAAGAGCGGCGTTGATTAGAGAACCTTGCATAAGGAAACAACGGCTTGATTGATTCATATCAACGCAAACAGGAATAACAATTATAAAAGCGTAGACTGTTCATTACGAGTGTGCACAAAAATATTTTATCATATTATTCATTTTGACATATTTCTCGAGTCATTGAGCTAGACTCGGCCTCTAATATTATATGCTTCCTTAAGTTATTCACTAATCTTGTTTTCTTATTAAACATTAAATTGTTGAAAGCTATGCCAGTTTCTGCCATGCAATATTTACAAAATTTAATTAATAGTCAACCAAATCACAGAGGCTACTTTTCGTGTAAAATTTTTCGTTTTGTTAGAAACTCTGTTTTTCTGCTTCAACAAGGGAAGTAATTAAAGAAATATAATGATACGCCATGTTATCGATATTTCCTTCCCTTTTAACATTTCACTTTATACAGTAAAATAGAAATGAGTATATAAAACGTGAAAATAGCAGTAACACAACATCATATAAATACTTAAATTTGTTTAAATTTGAAGAGCATGATTTAGAAACAATTCAATTATTATAATAGAAATGTACAATATATAAAAAAGCACAACCTATATTTTTTCTTCCATATAACTGAGTATTGTTAAATAACAAAATCATATTAATATTCTAACGTCATAAATTGTTAATATTTTAAGGTTTAAAAGTCACGTTATTTTAAAAACAAAGGGTATTGTTAATCGTTTCCTTTTCATATAGATGTACTATGTAACGAGTCTAAGAAAGAATGGAAAGAATTTGTTTCATTAATTGATACTGCAAAACCTAAATATGCTGAAATGCGCGGAACGTCATCCGGTTCAGCTAGCTATATATATAAAAAAAATCGAAATGATTATTTATTAAATTATCATAGAATACATAATATAAACTTAATTGTCAATGACATAAACGGATTATGAGAGACTACTACATCAGTATAATTGCACAGTCAATGAACTAAAAGATAAAGAATCATTTTATGTACATGTACGAGACCTAAAATGTAATAAAATATCCCTGGATTTACATCAGAATTTAAACATTGGCACACTTTGACACTACTTTCCGTGGCTTGATAAAAAACTGAATTTTAAAGCCGCAATTTCAGTTATCATTTCAACATTTTTTTTCTGAAAAGAAACTAAATGTATCATTTGGATATTCGAACGAATATTTGTAAAAACACATCATAATGATATAATTATTACTGATTTAGCATGAACACTTATATAGGTAAAAGTTCTATTTTGTTCTTTGAACAATTTGTGTTCTGATTTAATTAGGTATGTACCAACAGCATTCATACACATTTCTTTCATAAGTTTTTTTTTCGCGTATGACAATAAATATTTTTAACATAATTATTTAATGTATGTGTTGTATTTTAGTCCTTGAAACTATAGACAACATCATTTGGAATTGTATTTCCAAATGGATGTTTGAACTTTGGGATGCTTGCTTTTTTGATAATTTTTTTGTTATTATTTCTAATTAAAATGACAATATCGGCAATTAATTTTCGATAAACTTTATCGAATCACAAAATAACTGCAATAAACAATACCAACATTTGCTGTGCTAATATTTATTTTTATCATGTTACTTAAACGTCTTTTTTACTAATTAAACCAACAAAAAAGAAATAAGTAAACAACATATTACATTTCATGAAACTCGGCGAGTGAGATATTTTGACACGTGTTTCTATATAAACAATAATTTTGACACACTAATTGAAGGAACATTTTAACACAATTATGAAATGGCTTGAATTCTTACAGTATAACACCATGCTGACTTTGTCTGAGATAATGTATTCAAATATTATTTTTTCCTTCCGTTAATGCGGCATCGAGATTATTTATAAGATATCTAACACTTTTAACTCCGCTGAGTTATTTCGTACATAATGTAGTCATACAAACGGCGCACAAAAGAAAAGTATAAACAAAGACATTATTATTTTAAGCAAGGGCGGCAATTAATAACTTTTAAAAAAGGACTACTGAGTTACAAATTGTCAAGTATATTAAGATTATTAAACAAACTGAATAAAGCTATATAAACTGAATACAGATCATAAACTTTACCTTACAACATCTATTAACGCATTCACGAACGCTTTTGAAATGCTTGAATAATTAGAATGACTAAAAGGAACAATATTATGAATATTAACCGGGTGTTTTATCATAAGTTTCTCATTTATCATGCCTGTTGTACAGAAATAAATAAATATTTATAACAAATTAAGGAAACAAATATTAAGATAAAATTAAATTAAATCCCACGGCACATTTGACATTTGTAACCTAATTGTTTGTAAAATGACAAATTCATCATTAAATGATATAAAGTTCAACTCAAATTGAAAAGATGAAACGCCAGACTTTAACAATTTTCTACCGCAATCAAGACACTTTTAGATGACAAACTCTTTTCTTCTCTTTCTATTTAAGACATATTGATACATTAAATGTTTCCCTACTCATGCGCATACTTATCTGCAGTAAAATTTAGCTGAATATTGTTCGAAAAAAACCTGCTTTCAGTGCAACAACTTCAATTACAATTGTATAGAAATTGTGTAAAAACACTCGATATAATCATTTATAACAATGTCAACAAGCAAGTATTTGGTTAAGTATTAAGTAAGACATCCAGACAAGAAAGATATATGTAATGAAGTGTCAGGTCTACAACTCTGATCAATAACTTTACTGAGTCCAAGTATAATCATCCAGAGCGTCCAATATCTGACAATACATTGCTATTGGTCTGCGACATTTTAATAACATCACCTAGTAGTTTCTGTGGCACAGCACACAGTTGTAGATGTCATAAGTAAACTTACTGGTGAAGGAAAATATATAATGAAGCTGAGCCAGACAATCTTTTATTTCCTATGGTGTGTTTTAATAACAAATACATTTGTGAACATTTTTTAATACTTTTACAGATATTTATAGGACATGGGTCGACGGCAATTTGTTTAATTTTGTGTAATTGGCGTAAATTTTAAAGCATTAAATGTATAAAACATTTACAGAAAGTTTATGTTTTTGAAAATAAATCATTTACCAAAGTAAATTCATTCCATCTCTTGTAATGTTTTCAGGTTTAGCTGATGTGCAATTGGATAATTTTTGTAGCCAATTTCTGTTGAACAATCTATTTAAGGATATTCAACATGCTATAATTTGCCGCACAAGTAGTTTTGAAATGAGCAGTAAACTTCATTAGATATTTAAAAAATGCTGGTGTGAAGATTTGTGTAGGATGTTACACTTTTGCATTATCACTCTAATTAAGACTCAATCAAACCGAGTCAGCATTTTTCATGTTATTTTGTTGTTTAACTGTATTAAATCATCCGAGATATCGCCCTCGTTCATGGCTTTTGTAATGTCATTAATAGTTTCTGACAACACATTCATATTTAGTTCTGTTAGTACTATTCTTTACAGTTCATGTCCGTAAAAAATAAATTAATATAATCAAGCATAAGTGTATCTCATTTAAGCAGTATCAACACATATAATATTAACCAATAGATTAACATCTAAGCCAAATGTGATGAAAAGTCAAAATCTTTATGAGGCTTTGAACTTTTAAAATGTTTGGTAAGTTTACACAATGCTTCAGTTGACAAAGTTCATCAAGTCAAGCTTATTTTGTTTACAGCAATAGGAAAACGGTTTTGCTATTCATTAAACACAAATTGTTTTGTTCGTTGGCAACTGTTTCCTGTTTATCAGATATTTCACTTGCAATAATAAGAACAATAGGCGAAAAGGAATAAAAAGGAATTGTCGTAATAAAGTGCTAAATTAACATCAATCTCAAACAGACAGAATTTAATCACGAGTCACATCTGCTGTTCTGGTCAATGACATCTTTGTCGGTGTGCCGTATTTGTCTTAATATGTAAAGTTGCAAGATCCAAGATATTTGGAAAACGTTTTTTTTTTCAAGGACATTGTTCATCACTTTTTACTAACAAAGCTGATATTGAATATCTGTATCCTTTAAGTTATCAATTATTATTCCCCACTGGTATAACTGGAGGGAGTAATAGGTTAACCCTCCCTCCATCCGTCTGTTTGTCCACAAAACTGGATCCCCGTGATACCACAAAAAGTACTGAATTACTTTTTATGAAAATTGAAAAATGGGTATATGACAGTTTGTAGATTATGCACGTCATAATTTTATTTTTCTATGTTGAAAGGTTTGGTTGCTGTGACAAAAATATACTTAAAATATGGCAAATAAAACTTAAAAACTGCATCCTATGACAACACAAGAAGTACCGAAAATATTTCTATGAGATTTGGAATATACCTAAGTAGATGGCATTTTGGAAATAATATGCACATTCTTTTCTTTTCTTTAGATGTTGAAGAATGTGGTTTCTATGGCAACATGTTTATGATGTCACTGCTTTATTTAGAATAATATTAAGAAGGTTATGTTAAAAAGAAAATTGTGTTCGGCAATACTCGCATGTTCAGTAATACCCACACCCGCAGTACAACAATATTTAAGAAACATATAGTATCGTTCAAATTGTCCACAGGTATTCCGTTCATATTCTCCACAAATATTGCCCTTCCAATACTCCACAGATATTGCTGTACAAATTCTCCACAAATATTGCCATTCAAATTCTCCACAGATATTACCGTTCAAATTATCAACGGATACTGCCGTTCAAATTCTCCAAATATATAACCGTTCAAATTCTCCCCTAGATATTGCCGTTCAAATTTTTCCCAGGTATTGTCGTTCAAATTCTTCACAAAATTGCCATTCTAATTATCCACAGATATTGCCGTTTAAATTCTCTACAAATATTGCCGTTCAAATTCTACACAAATAATGCCGTTCTTATTCTCCACAGATATTGCCGTCAAAATTCTCCCCAGATATTGCTGTTCAAATTCTCCACAAATATTGCCGTTCTAATTCTCCCCAGCTATTGCCGTTAAAATTCTCCACATATATTGCCGTTTAAATTCTCCACAAATATTGCCGTTCTAATTCTCCATAAATATTGTCGTTCTAATTATCCACAAATATTACCGTTCTTATTCTCCACAGATATTGCCGTTCAAATTCTACACAAATATTGCCGTTCTAATTATCCACAGATATTGCCGTTTAAATTCTCCATAAAATATTGCCGTTCAAATTCTACACAAATATTGCCGTTCTTATTCTCCACAGATATTGCCGTTAAAATTCTCCCCAGATATTGCCGTTCAAATTCTCCCCTGGTATTGGCGTTCAAGTTCTCCACATATATTGCCGTTCTAATTCTCCACAAATATTTCCGTTCAAATTCTCCACAGATATTTCCGTTCAAATTCTCCCCTTGTATTGCCGTTCAAATTCTCCACAGATATTGCCGTTCTAATTATCCACAAATATTGCCGCTCTAATTCTCCCCAGGTATTGCCGTTCAAATTATCCACATATATTGCCGTTCTAATTCTCCACAGATATTGCCGTTCTAATTCTCCACATATATTGCTGTTCTAATTCTCCACATATATTGCCGTTCTAAATCTCCACAAATATTGCCGTTCAAATTCTCCACAGATATTTCCGTTTAAATGCTCCACAAATATTTCCGTTCAAATTCTCCACAGATATTGCCGTTAAAATTCTCCCCAGAATTGCCATTCAAATTTTATTCACGTATTGCCGTTTTAATTCTGCACAAATATTGCCGTTTTAATTCTTCTCAGGAATTGCCGTTAAAATTCTCCACAGATATTGCCGTTAAAATTATTTGACCAGGCGCGATATTTTACATGACTTTATCAGTGAAATCAACACACATATAAACTTAATGCATTTTAATTTGAATATATAAAACGATTATACATACATATGTTCATTAATACTACAGCTATTTCTAGGGAAATTTATTTTGATTTGTACTAGTTTATTCATTGGTATCACAAATATATCATGCTATTCGCCATTTGATACGAATTTGATAAACAATTCTTAAATGGCCCCAAAGATGCGAAATGAATGCCATTCAAAAGGACTTAGTCTAATTTATAAAGCTTAATAATTAAACAAAAAAGATGTTTTGAAGACAACTAAGAACACATGACTTTAATTTGCACCCGTTTATAACAAGTATCTAAAGTATCCGTCCGTTAGAAACACAGTCAAGATAAGTGCAGTAGTATTAATCTTATTAAGTTTTTGTTTGTTAGGTGTTAAGTCACACTTGCAATGTGAAGGTCAAATGGCGACTAACTGCTCGAAAAGGAAGTCATATGCCCCGACATTGGAGGGCAATTTAATCCTAAAAGAAAGTGCAATATGACAAAGTCTGTTCAAATTTGTTTTATCGATATTTTAAGTTAATTTCAGGTGTATTATTGATTCGTTGTCTTAAATTATGCCAAAATGTAAAGTTTCATAAATTTTGATTTTATTAAAACGTGTATGCTTACAATTTTCAATTTTATGGACAAAGCATCATTTTAAGAATGGGTTATTCTCTTTATAAAATTATCTTCTAAAAATATTTTAGTTCTGCGCTTCAGATTTTTAACTTATATCCCCATTTATCATATTTTCTTATACTTCTGATTGCTATAAATACAGAATTTTGTTTCATATTTAAATAATATTCTTTATTTGTCTGATCGGTAGAGATACATCTTTAACTCTCTCTGAAAGGCATTGTCATTCGCGAAGACAGAAACCAATTTATTTTCGATACACAATGGTAAAAATCGTACTTTTCAAGTAAGGCTGTCAGAATTTCTTGATTAAATTTTGTTACAGGAATTGATTGGTGATTACTGAATGTAAGGAATGCGTTCTGCACGACATATACTTCATGGAAACTGAATTCATGTATTGTGTCAACAGAACTTTAGGCTTTGGCGTAGTTTGACTTATTAAAACCTTGTGTTATAAGTGGTTCTGACTTTCATATTGAAAACATCATAATATCATACTGATGTACATGTATCAATGACATTTACTGGAACAGGAAAAAAAATAGAATATAAGATCAACACCAATTAAAAACAGTTTACAGTCTACAACCCATTTTTATATGGAACATAAGTTATAGACACTAGTTATGCTATATGTTTATGTTTAACATCACATAACATCAGTGGAGCTCTGTAATGTTAAGTTCATCCTGAAGTTTACACATAATTATGTAGTATTGTTGTAATTTGTGTTAGATTATGCACGGATTATGCACGGAGCTATAAAATTGTAGAAGCACCCTCAAACCGAACCTAGACACAACAAGTACACAGCAATGTGTGTAATATTTCTAGTCGCAGGAAATAAAATTACGACTTGTCCATGGCGGGTACATGTATGTACCAACGCAAACAACTATTTAGATTACCAGTCCGTTGCGTGAATCATTCATAAATATTTGTTTTAGCAAGATACAATTCTTAATTACATTATAGTTTTCTCTAATATTAACAAATGCATCATAGGAAAAGCAATTTGCATTCAGTTATAACTAAAAATACTTTTATTCAAAACTTAAATAAAATATCTAAATGATACATTATTTGTACACTTTTTCATTGCATTTGTTTTATAAATTAAAAAATACCCCGAATCTTTATCTTTAGCGTAATTATCAGTCATTAGATCAGAGACTAAATGAAAGTGGTTAACTCTGAATCTTACGAATGTCTTTTGAATAAACAACACTCAATTTGCCGGAAATGTAAACGTTTAGGAAAGCATGATCCGAATATAAACTTCAATCATATATACTGGCATGCGAGCAGTTCCCGTACAGAAGCAGTACCCGTATTTTTCATTTAAACGCTTGATTTTTACTTGCAAGCTTCAAAAATTCATTTCAAATCAAGCAGATGCATAAAAGAGACAAAATCTTAGTGTCAGTTCGGCAGTACGTATAAAAGTCTCATTTTAAATCACTTTCACCTGTGCGTTGTCAGAACGTGACCTTGTTTTCTCTGGGGGATTCCGTCCTTGCGCGCATGCGCTAAAATACTTACACGTGAGGCCTGTTAAAGGGTTTTCCACTAATACCACCTGTTTACAGATAAGTAGGCAATGTGTTGACAACTTGTTTAATTATTAGAATTTTGATCAATATTACTATATTAAATAGTTTTATGGCTTTGATGCGTAAAATATCATGCATTCAAGCATGCCATTGTATGAGAATGCGTTGGGGTAACGGTACCGGGTAATAGATACCAGCGTTTAGTCTACGCTCTATTTCCTGAATTACATCTATTTATCTCTTAGAAAATGGTCTGTTCAACAATTATAATTGAAAAAAAGGTCCGATATAACAAAATTGTATAAGTATAATGGGTTAAATTTTATGTACGGGAACTACTTCCCTTCATACAAAATAATGGATAATTTCGGTACCCCATATGAGGCCTCATAACTTAGGGTTATTCTATGTTTAGAACATGATGGAATTTCCATGATTTGTGTGACAAGCCGAATAGTGATGTGTAACATTCAAATTTTGGTGAGTGAGCGTAATAAAAAACAAGAACTGTCGGAGGACCGTAACGCTCGACTATTCGAAAATTTTTCACAAGGGTGTTTCATTGAGTATAATAATGCTTACCTATATGAATACATAAAATTGTCCGAAAAGGTACAAACTCTTCAAGTTTCAATACATTCCCTTCAGTAGTTATGGAGATACAAGCTTACATGCAAAAACTTAACCAAGAATTCATGAGTCGAAAAAGGGGCAAAATTGTGCAAAAAAGCAAATCAGAGTAATGGGACTTGTACCAATCATCTTAGATAATCACAGAGACCAAGTGTGTGAAGTTTCAATCCATTCCCTCTAGTAGTAATGGAGATACCAGCTTACACGCAAAAACTTAACCAAGAATTTCTAAGTCGAAAAAGGGGCATAATTATGTTAAAAAGCAAATCAGAGTTATGGGACTTGTGCCAATCATCTTAGATAATCACAGAGAACAAGTGTGTGAAGTTTCATTCAATTCCCTTCAGTAGTTATGGAGATACCAGCTTACATGCAAAAACTTAACCAAGAATTTCTAAGTCGAAAAAGGGGCATAATTATGTAAAAAAGCAAATCAAAGTTCACGGACTTGTGCCAATTATCTTAGATAATCACAGAGAACAAGTGTGTGAAGTTTCAATCCATTCCCTTCAGTAGTTATGGAGATACCAGCTTACACGCAAAAACTTAACCAAGAATTTCTAAGTCGAAAAAGGGGCACGATTATGTAAAAAAGCAAATCAGAGTTATGGGACTTGTGCTAATCATCTTATATAATCACAGAGAACAAGTGTGTGAAGTTTCAATCAATTCCCTTCAGTAGTTATGGAGATACCAGCTTACATACAAAAACTTAACCAAGAATTTCTAAGTCGAAAAAGGGGCATAATTATGAAAAAAGCAAACCAGAGTTATGGGACTTGTGCCAATCATCTTAGATAATCACAGAGAACAAGTGTGTGAAGTTTCAATCCATTCCCTTCAGTAGTTATAGAGATACCAGCTTACATACAAAAACTTAACCACAGGGACGCCGACGCCGACGCCGACAAATGGGTGGCTGCATTAGCTCGATTATTCTGCGAATAGTCGAGTTAATAATGTTTAAGTAATTACGATTTTTGTACGGGAACTGCTCGCATGCCAGTTGGGTTGTAATATTGACAATATTATTACGCAACGCTAATTGCAACAATTTTTTTTTGTTCATAATTGCACCAGGCTTATCTCAAATGTTCTAATATGTTTATCCCTGTATTCTGATATAAGACACATATTATGCGTTACGGAATGTCAACGTTGCGTGATAAAGATATTCAAAGGTATCTGAAGAAATGCGTTTATACTCTTGCGGTTAATTATGGAAATGCAATTCAGAGTGATAAAAATTAAAGGTTTCAATAACATGATCTGACCATTTTAAACTTTTTAATAAGTAAGCTTAATAGTGATGATTGCTTTGAATTCAAAATGTATGTATACAACTGCACAAATTTCACGTATGAGAATACAATTATGTGAACAAACTAAAGCAAGTAAGTTACAAATCGTAATATTGATTTTAAATGAAATTCAATATCATTATTTCCATAGTAGTCAATATATGGAAAATTAGATAAGGAAGTTTTATTATAGAAGTACAAGAAATTATTTTGTATTAGTTTACATATTAATCACAATGTAGTACAACAAGGTGCCCACTAACTCTGCATCTTGAATGCCATGATTTTGCACATGTTCGTGATATATTTTATCGAGTCAATTTACTTAGATAACCTAAAAAGTGATTATCACTTATAATTTGAAATTTATTTGCAAGGCATTACGACGTAATTCTTTGATTTTCTGGTTATGTGGAATGATCTGCTTAATTTGTTAATCATAATTTTCATCATAAAATAGAACTTGAACGTTGGAATTTATTAAATCCTTTATGTGTTACCTTTAAATAATATACAGTCAAACAGATAAACTTTATTTAATATAAAAAACATAATATAAAATTCTGGTTTCATAATGAAATACAAATAAAATGGTAGTATCAGTGTGCATGCGAATGAGGTAGCATTAGAGCTGGTTGCAAATCCTTTCTTAATACATCAATCGTTGTCATCTCGTTTCATTTTAAGTCCAGCAAATCATGTGCAGAAGCATATTAAGACAGAAGACCATTTGTCTTGTCACACACTAGCATTTCATGTTTGTTCAATGCAAATTAGTTATTGTTTTTTGCATCATTACCGTGAAGTTCTGAAATGTTATTTGTGTTGATGAGAAACTTCCTAAAATATGCAGAAATAAAAAACATTATTTTCTTTTGTGTGAGCAAATTCTGTAAAAGCTTCCTTGTTCTGGCTTTGTTTGCTGGTCTTTCATATCATTTAAAACCTTAAAATATACAAGTATCATTTGACTTTGTAATAATTTTGGAAGTCCGAGGAGGTTGTACTTCTTAATTATGTGATGTGTAAAAACACATATAACATTTTGTAACTGCAATTGTCCAAATTTCAATAAATTTGAAATTTTTAAGTTCCAAAACAATTATTACAACAGAATTATGATTTCCGAATATCTAGTATTCCTGTAATAGTTACTATGCATTTAATAAGAAGAGACACAAACAATGGCAAACAAATATATTCGACATGTACAAACATGGGAAATAAAGGATAAGCAACTTAAGCTCTAATATTTATTATAACATGTCTAGCGAGTGACAAATAACGACCAAATATTTCTATTTAATAAAACATAATTAAAGAGGCGTCATTTTTATACTTTATATGGCTTGACGCATTGTCATACTTACTGTAATACTTAACATACCGGGAATACGTTTCAATGTAATTCACGTTTGTACAGAGTTTAACTTCATTTTGTGAATTCATTTTACTGTTATATTTGTTATCAATTGTCCAAGGAAAAGTATAAAATTAAAAGCAATGCCATTCGTTCCTGTCATAGTTACAAATTCATCATTAAAAAGCACATTATGACAATTAGTATAACGATAAATCACAAAATTCAAATACAGGTAAAAATGCATGATTTTCGATTAAAACATGGAGATGCCGGGGATTGAACCCGGGGCCTCTCACATGCGAAGCGAGCGCTCTACCACTGAGCTACATCCTTTTACAATGACGATATACAATTGTTAGGTATGTAAAGATATGCAAGTAGTTGGGTAGGTTTTAGCAGATTTAAGTAAATATTTGATTCAGTCCTTTTCGTTACACATTTTGTATATACTTACAAATAGTAAGCTATTATATGGGTGTTACAATATAATACAGTGAAACAACCTTCTAACCTGAAATCGTTATCAAGTGTAGGAACAAATATTGCTTTTGACGAACACAAGACTTGTATAGTTATTCCAGAACTTTATTTTTTTTTATATGTACCTTGATATAGAGCGTTTACAAAATACTTTTATCTGTGTGTTTGTTTTTTTAAAATTCTTTTCGGTTGTGTCAATTACATCACGTATTAAGCATACTAAGAAACTTTAGATAAACCTACAATAAACATTTTGTCGTTTTTAAAATTGTTAGACAGAATAACATTGTGCTTCACAACAACGGCACTAAATTTGAAATGGATAGCATAAGTGAAGAATGTTAAACTTCATCGTTAATGTCAATTGGTGCTGACGGAACATTTTTGTGAGACTATCTTTCCGTTGGAGAAGTACTCTTTAGCATTACAGTTCATTATATCAAAATTAATTAGTAAACGTTAATTTAAAAATAGTTCTGAATGAGTCATTGCTAATATTTGCATATCATTGAAAAAGGTGAAACGTCTAAAAAGACTACTTTTTTGTTTCAAAGGTGGTCAATATTCAACATCATTCCAAAGATTCATCGGCTTATGAGTGTCCGTCTCTTACATAACTTGCATACGGTCTAAACTTATGTATGCAAAATAATAGTTTCTGAGCAGAACAAGTTATTTACTGGAATTCTTGTTTTAATATTTTGCAGTTGAAATAGAGAAAACAGAATTCCAAAAGAAAATCCAGCACTGGAAAACTTAAAATGTGGCAGACTAGGAGTGACAAAGTATGTTCATCAACGGTAGTGGTTAATGCAAGATTATGTCCACGCCAAACCTTCTTTTGGAAAGTCACAGGATTTTTTATAGCAACAAACGAGAGCAAACAGGAATATAGTAAAATAAACAAAGCATAATTAAAAAGAACATGACAATTAACAAGACCTTTTATCTAAAAACCGTTTCTATCTATAATTTTACTGATCTTTTCCATCATTCGTAATAGTTTGTCAAACTGGTATATTTAGGTCACATCACATGCCTGATAATGCAATTTAAAGACAATATACTGGTCAGACATTTATGGTGCTAAATGTATTACGTCTGAACGCCTCTATGTAAATAATACAGTCAGTAGGGAATATAGTTATATAAGTTCGTAAATTACTAAATGTCAGCTGTGTCAGGAAAATACGTATTTATTGTGTTTTACCCTGAAAGACATAAAAAACGAGTTAAATAAAAAGATGAATCATTTTATTTATTTTCCCTTGATTATTTATATGCCAATTATGCCACATAAATACTTTAATTTCAATTCTCATTGCTCATTCTATTTCTGTTAGCAAAACATGCTACTCATTGGTCAATTTTCTGAACAATCTTTTGCATCTAATTTATTAGTACAATTTTAGAACTAAACTACTTTGTTTATAATTTGCTACAAGAATGACAAAATATTTTACATTAAGATCTAATTTCTTCAAGCATCTGGAAATGTCTTAAACTTTTATTTATTCATTCATTTATTTATTTAAACTTATAGAACGCATGTTTGGCACATGCTGCGGCATTTTGTGCTGTAATTTAGAAACAAATTTATCTTGTTAATCTACTATTTTGTTTTCAGTTTTGATATTTTTGATGAACTTTGAAACTTTATTTGTTTTAGATATTATAATATAATAAAGGCAATTAAAGTTATTGACTCCCCCCCCTTCTTTAATACTATTTACGGGGAAAAAGTTTTGTTTTTTCGTGCGCCACAAACGTGACTAACAAGTATAGCATTGATTTCGATCTGAGTGATACTTGATAGATCAGTCGTAATTGTGAAGTCAAATAATTTTAAACTAGCTTTGAGATTATATATGGACGAACAGGAAATATAGTCTACATCTTGTAATTAAACAATATTGAATTTCTTTATTTCTTATCGAAATTTGTTTTTGTAGATTGTTTATAGTTGTTGTCTTCAAAGCAAAAATGATTTCATGCTGAAAAGATGCAAATCGTTTGCCTCCAGACCACACAATTACTTGTCGAGAATTACTAAGCTTTTTTTTACATCTGTTTGACTTTTCTGTGTGAAATACAATCAACAGGTAATGTGTTTAGTCAGACCACACTCGAATGTCAATTCGCCTGATAAACCCAAAAAAAGTATATTATATATTGTGTTTCGCCAGCAAAGGTGTCATAAACAAAATGACTCAACACTGAAGACGTGTTACTTTGTTTATACATTTTTTTTTGCTGTAATTCTATTATACATGTATCTTTTTAGATCACTTTGCTCCAAGTATTTTATTTTAGAAAGAAATAAAGACTTTTTTTCTGTCCCAGTTATGAATATACCTCCATTTTTATCACGCTATCATTTTTAACACCTTTATTATTTTTAATTTTTTTTGTAAATTGAAATGTTTTATACATGTGTACATCATCATTTTTTGCAGTTTTAAATTTTAACTTTTTAATGTTTTATTAACAAAATTATCAAAGCCGTGAGTAAAGTGCATTAATTTCATATCTATCATGTAAATTTAAGAATTCAAAATATATTCCTTTTTGTCGATTGATAGATTCACTGCAGAATATATGTAAACTGAATTGAAATATTTAGACAGCAATTGTTATGAAAAATTGTAAAAAAAACAACAACGAAATATTTTGTAATTTGTTTCCTTTTCCACACATTTAGTCCGCTTATAGATACATGAATCTTTTTTGGAGCATATCGTAAATGGACTTTGTCAATTACGTGTATTGAATTTATTGCAATGCAGACGTGTTATTGATACATTGCCTTTACCGCTGTCTTATCAAATTCAACAACGGACACTTTATATTGCCTTCATTTTCTTTACACGTTTTAAGTTCTATCTTTACAATTATACAATATATATTTTACTTGTTGGAGTACATTGAAAAATGATGTGTTTTTTCAAGAATTGACGAGGACAGCTTGTTGTGATTTACTACATGGATCTTAATTATGTTTGATAGTCCATAATTGTCTGAAATAAATCTTATGTCTCCTTCAGTTTCTTACATTGTAAGACGAAGATTGTCTTATTGGACGTCATGCGTACTTTTACTTAGAAACAATATCAAAACCGTAAATTAACCTGAATCAGCTATGTCACTACGCATATAACATGTAATTTTAACAATGTCACATTTCTTTGGTTTCATGTCATACTATTAAAGAAAATGATAACTTAAACCTTTAGGAAAAACTCTTACAAAACGACTAAAAACCCGAGCATGGCAATAAGGCAAAAGTTAAAACAACGAGAAAATAGATACAATAAAAATGAAAATAATACGTAACTATCTTAAAATATCATAATAACGATTACGATCATGTTTATTTTAATATAATCCTTATGGTTACATCGGTTGATACATGGGCATTATAAAATACTCTGTTTTCTATTATTGTTCCCTGCATTCGGCAATTCTATTAAATTCAATAGATCTACTTGAACAAAAACAATTGTAACGGTAACAATTTAAAATATAACAATTTATTGAAATTTTTGTCAAAATTCCTATTAATTCAGAAATAAAAATGTTTACTGTCTGTTTTGAATGAATATGATATTCCATTTACATATCCAAACATATTTAGCAGTGATTATAAATTGTTCCGATCAGCTTATATCAAACACTAATAAAAGATAAAATGAAATTTCAATATATTGGAAGTAATGATAGTGAAGAGTAATTAAGAGTATGTATTTGTAAGTCTTAACTCAATCAAACCGAGTCTGCATTTTTCATGTAATTTTGTTGTAAATAATGATTCCGATGGATAACTTTGTTTCCAGATTTTTGATATTTCCTTATTATTAATTTGTTTTCAATTAAATACTCACTGATAAAGATATAAAGTTAAATCTTATGTGTATCCAGATTGAAATATCATCATTATTTTCCCCGTAAATACATATAACTAAAGCAATGAAAATGTGATCAAATTACTAGAAACCATAAATTTGTTACGTCGGAAAACTGGAAAACATCATCTGGTAGGAATAACATCTTGAAAGACAGCTATAAAACACAAAGCAATTTCGGATTCCATCTGTTGCCAATTAATGCAAATTGTTCATTTTAGAATCAGAATAATGTTTCAACCATTCTTCAAAGTGCTCCTGTTAAACAAGAGTTTTATATGACCTGCCAATATTTTTGTCTCTGTTTAGTATGGTAACATTGGGAAATAAATGTGCCAGCCAAAGCGTGCTCAGGAAAGCAATTAAATATGTTAAACTTTGTCTTTACATTTGGCACTAAAATTTCATTATTTATAACATTGTGAATTAATCATGAGGCTAAATTGCATTAAAAAAACTCTTTTTACTGCTTTCTTTTCTAAAAAAAAATCTTACTTTATTTCGTTTCTTTTATTGTAACACAATATATCTGCGATGTGACAAATGCCCTTTCAAAGACATAACATGCGAGGTAAGAAAACGTAAAGTTTTTATTACATTTAAACTACCTGAAGGGTTGCTTTAAATTTAATGGTTGAATGTTTAGCAATCAAGCCACCGTTTATCCTTGCGTGACCGTAAGAGACAACTAAATGGGTTTAATTAACTGAAGTCCTTGCATCTCATATGAGATGGTTTTGACTTCTGGTGTGCTACTTTGAGGTAGTACCTGAGGTAAGTCAAAGTCATTGTTCCTGTTTCGGAGCCATAAGCCCTATACTGTGTTGATGCAGCGTTTAAACAAACATCCCAAAAACATCTGGGTAATTATATGATATACCTATAGGGGAAGAAAGTAAAAAAGAAATGATTTTTATCATGCAGTCATACGAGTATAATAGTCTTACTACAGGAATGGCGTTGCATTGAACGAAGGAGTCTTTACTACTGACGTAAATTTCAGAAAATTTATTTGTTTGCGGATATTTTACTGTCAAAATTATGTAAATTATATATCTTTGTAATAAAGAATGTCTGATAAATTTGACAGGAAATGCAATTTCTTTTGAAATCGATAATCGCTGGTTTAGTACTGTAACGAATCAAAATAAACAGAATGTATGATACAAAACAAATTATACTATAAAAGATATGAATATACTGGTAGATTAAACACTGAATACAAAACCAAGCAATGCTGATAACATGAGAAAATAGATTAACACAACAGGAATTCAATCAACGCAGGTTTTACAATTCAATCAAGACAAGACAAAACCGACACGGATCAAGCAAAGACCGAATCTTAAAAGGAGAGCGCACCAGGACAAAGCAAGGACGAGGAGTCGTTAATGTTGAAAATTAAATTGAGCATTTAGGAAAACTGTAAGCAAAAAACCACTGAATAATGCATTTAAACACAGGCCGACAGGGTCATAGGTGATATGGGAAATGTATGATGAGGGTAGACCGGGAGGCCAGGGAGTGAGTGAGTATAGGGATGATGAGTGTGTGATAATAAACTTTTACATTTACATCTTGAAGTATCTAATTTGACTGTTGTAATTTTACATAATACAAACTGATGTTGCATCACACAACAATTGAAAGTAAATTATATTTGATAATACATGTTATAATATTAATATAGTGTCTACGTATTACGAGACAGATCAATGCGTGATTTTCTTTAAGATTCAAACTATATTTAATATGATAAAAATTACTAGTAGATTTGGATCAAGTCTAATACATTTTATATTATTTGTATTGTTTTACCTGGAACAGATATAAAGCAGGTTACTTACCACTATGTGCTTTCCTTATTTGAAACTGACATCATGCTTATTATGCCTCAAATATATTAAACCGATTAATCAACTTGATACGAAAGAAATAGACTGAAAAATGTGGTAAATGCATCTTGGTTTAACTTTTTTCTTATTCAACTCTTATTCAGTATATGAAAATAATAAACTTTGTTTTATTATAATTATAATTAACACCTAACCTTTCGTTACTTTTACAATATAAAAGTCCGTATTATGAGTAATACATAATAAAAAATACAGTATTCTATAGATACACATTATAAAGTTTTGATGTCAATTAAAAACAATTCTTGTTAACAAAATAATAAATTTCACCGTTTGTTCTAAGATCAACTTTTGTTTTGATTTTGAATTTAAAGCGTGAATTGAGCATTTGATATATTCTTATTTTATTTTTACTGTTATTTTATTTAGAAGATGAACAATGTATTTTTTATACAATAAGAATAACAAATTCAAAATCGCTTCCATTGGTAATGTAATGAGACTGTTTCCTCTAAGTGTTATACTACTCTAAGTGCAAACTAAGTTATAGAAAAGAAATAAATACATGTGTTTACCTGTTTGTCAATAATTATAAACATATTTTTCTGAAATAGTCAATACCATTAATACTTACGGCTATTTTAGGAATCATGCAAATTTTACGTTAAATTAAATGTTACATATATCAATGTTAAGAAAAAATTACTTAAAAATATTGCTAAACCATGTACATAAGAAAAAAACACTAAAATTCAGCCCAAAAGATGTTTGTCTATTCAGTCTTTTTATAATGCTCAAAATCTTCATAAATCAATTGTTCATGTATAGATTGCTTATGGGTTGAAATATATCATTATGAAGATAATTGAATAATTATGTTTTGAGTTTATATTTTTGTATCATTATTTTTTTCATGTCGAAGAAAATATAAAAGGTTTGCTCCGTACAGATTTCCTTACCCCCAATATATCCTCATCTAGTTCTTTCTTAACTTATTAAAAAGCTAAATACTTTTATTTGAATGAGTTGATATTGTACAGATAGAGCTTCTCTTAAATTCTATCTATTTTATTAATGACTGGTTGAACATCCAATCATTTTGTATATTTACGAGCATAATAATTGTAGGACATGCCATTCGCATTTTAAATATATATTAGGTGCACTAAAATTTTATTAGTTAGTTAATTGTTGTTGTTATATAGCTAAGTACAGAATTGTTTGAGCATATCAAAATATAGTTATGCGTCTGATTTATAATAAAAATGATCTATTGTATAGGTTTCCTTTTAATGATAAGGATACACGTACTTCTCTCATCAAGTTAAGTATTTAACTGGACATTGTAATTATCGCAGTTTCATGAGAGTGAACACATGGCTTGATAAAAAACATTTCAGATCCCGCATTATTCATTGTGTTCCCTTTTCAACCAAAGATAAAGCATAAACTATGATTCGAAATGTAAGTAATTATCTAGCATCAAGTAAGTTATTTATATATAAATACATTCCTTTTTACCTCAATTAACGATCAATTTTTTCCTTTAACGCGGATGTAAGATGTACGTTCATGTTTCTTACATAAAGGATAGTTTATCATTTATTTTCCTTTACCGAAAAGTAAACTGTGTGTTATCAAGTTCATATTCTTCTGAAAACATTATGTTAGTGGTGCTACCCAGCTTTGTTCTGTTTCAAAATACATCATATTATTATTTTCAAAACGAGTGAGTGTATATAATTCAGTTCACACGGTATGATGCGAATATATTTTCATATATTTGCACAGCAAGTTTTGGAGGGTCTTCCCAATGATTTTATCAACATGCTATTAACAATATGCATTTATTTTTAACATTAAACATTAATTTTAGGTTTTTATGTTTATCTCCGAGAAGCTTCGTTGGTAACTTTTAATATCTGAAGTTCCAGTTTTGTCACTGGTGTTTCAGTCAACTAGTTTTTATCTTTTTAATGACAATGTAAGGCATATCATCAACAAAAGGAATATGCAAAATTGAATATTAATCCATTAGTCTAGCCGTTGGCAGTACCAATAAATTCACCTTGCATTCTCACACAAATGAAAACTAATTCGATGCTTTCATTTCCTAAAGAAAATTTATAAAATATGTGATTTTTCTTCCCTTTAGGAAGCACTAGAGAGGTAATAAATTGAAAACAAAGGAATAACTTTAAGGACACACGACATTGTGTTTTTTTTGAAAAAAAAAAACAACAAAAAAAAACACAACACAAAATATATCCTTAACTAACAGTATGCAATTTATTGTCTTATTATCGACAATGTCCCCCTCCCCACTGTAATTGCCCGATGTTAAAGTACGTCTTCAATAGATTTTTATCAAACCATTACATTTGCTGGTATTGTTTGTTTGTAGCTGCATTCATAGTTAGTAAGTTATAGTTAATTTACACTGAAACTATCAGAATTCTACATATTTTTATCATTTAAAACACATTTGTTGATTTATTATCGAAAATAAATGGATTTCTGAGTAAATGAGCATATTACAGAAAGTAAAGTATATTGGAACCTAGGAAACATTTAATTATGAAATACCGACTTTGATAAAAGCGATAAGGAAATGACAACGATATTCATCAAATGAATATAAAGATCCTCGTTTAGAACAACCAATGGTCATAAAAAGTAGATACAAATATAATGGTGAAAGGAGAAGATATCTTCTTACAAAAGCCACGTAAATTGTAAAACAAAACTATATAATATTCATAAAATTAAAAGATAAACCAGCTATTTTCTCTATACAGATGCTTTTAATTTCACGTTTTAGACAATATCTCAGCAATGCATTGTTCGAAGTAGTTTACTTGTTTTACAATATTTCATGTATGTTAGCAAAATAAACACTTTTTTTGCAGAAATCAAAGATAATAGAAATTTCCATCAGGACAATGCAAACATGCATGTCCTTACAGTCTGACCAGACTCTATACTGTTATAAGCTTTATTATTTAAATCCCTAAACATCAGCAGGTTAAGGGTTTATAGAAGATATACCAAATGGGGAGCGGTGGCTTAGTGGTTAGGATGTCTGACTTTCAACCCAGGGGTCGTAGTTTAGAGCCCAAATCAGGTCACGACCATGTTTCGTCATATGACACCAGTACTGGTTGTTTCCTGGAAGTGGAACTCAAAAGTGATTAATAAAATGTTGCAATAACTTGTTTCACAATCGAGCTTAAATAAATATGTGCATACCAATACCAAAAGTTGTAAAACCTTAGTAAGAAAAAAGGTATGTTTATAAAGCTAGTTATTCTATAGACCAACGGCGGCTATTTTAAGCACATTGTAGTATCGAAAACTACTTTGTAAGTTTTATGCGTCTAATGGGCGTTTTATAAAATTTCTCTTTTTATGTAGGTAGGTTTCGTTGTATTGGTATCATAATATCATGCATTACTACTGATTATCTAAATTTGACAACAAGGTCTTATTCAATAAAGTTTATTTTAAGTACTAACAGCTTTTGTATGGCAGCTGGAAAAGATTGCCCGTCACTTCACTTCATTGTTGTTATATTTTTCTGGTCCATCAGGATCATTGATTCAAATATGTTTTAGCTTTGAAAACTATATACTGCTCAAACCGGTGCTTGGGCGTGAGAGATGTTGCACATTTTCATTATGCCTTATGTTTAGATTCAATCAAACCGAGTTTGCATTTTTCATGTAATTTTGTTGTGATTAATGCTTTCGAGGGATCACATTTATGCAGATTGTCATTGACATTTACATTATACACTGATATAATTGTAAAATATCTATTCATGACACTCCTTCAAATATGTTGAAAAAATATGATAGAAAATGTCATTTTCTTACATATTTGAACATAATACATAATCCATCATGCACAGTTATCTTAATTCTGGAAACATTAAGTATTGACAGTTGTCCCATTCATCTTCGGGACAAATTAGCTTTGTTTCGGAATAATGACAATATCTGTCAGTTTGAATGATAAGTTCCTGTTTTGTTCAGGCTAAAATGAGACATTTGGAATTCAATTTTGAAACACTAATTCTTCTTTAGAACATACTTTAGATGCTGTAACTGTTTTCTGAAAAGAAATAACATATGGAACAAACCAAGTTAAAATATGCTCTTCAATCAAATGAAACTTTGTAAGACGATCACGGCATTACATATACCTACCCTCTAGTATTTCATATTTCATTAAGCATAAAATATCTTATCTTCTCTCTTCTAAATATATATTTTTACACTGAATCAAGACATTTAACCATCATGTTGAAACCTAATACTTACATTATGACTGTTGCAAACCGTAACTATTATTTTTAAATTTGGTATGGGTTATTGGTAACATAGGTTTATATTCAGGTTTACCTGTTAACACGGCCATATATATTCGGAGGGTACATATGAAAAGGTAAATTTACTTCGATAGTCGAAATATGTTATTCGTGGTGTACGTTCATTTTTAAACTTATTGAACTCGTTGAATTAAAATAATATAATGCTCGCCAGAGACTCGCTTACTATTATTCCAATTCAGAATTGAACATAAACTCATTCATTATCCGCTATTAATGAGTAGCATTTCATCGTTTTTGTTGTGGAAAAACGAATGTGGCAACAAACATCTAAAGTAAAACTCTCTCCTAAATAGTCTGTTTTTAGTTTGATCACACTATAGTTCAACAAAGTATTTGCAAAATATCAACCTTTGCATGCTTTGTTAAATATTTATCTGTAAAGTTGTAAAGTTAGAAAAAAGAAATCATTACGCGTCTCAAGGCAGACAAATTTATTTTTTGGAAGTTTTTAGCGGGCAGCAAATGAGATAATTGAAGGATCAATATCTTTTTATCAGACTGAAACGATTTTTCGAGATTACTCGTAGATCACAAGCACTAAATATTTTAAGAAATAATTTTGTTTTTAAATTTTTTATACGGGAATGTACATGGGCGATAGATTGTGTTGAAGAAGCACACCACAATTTTTTTTATCTTTAACTTATAAATAAAATATGATAAAAAGACAAACGTAAATAGTTAAATAATACATAGCTTTCCATCTTGTCAGGCGATTGATATTTAAAGTATATTTCTATTCTAAATTATAATGTATTTTATTTTATACATGATACGATGTTTCGTTATAAAAATGTTTAATAACAATTAGCTCTGTTGATAAGCGTGTTGATCAATCAATCTCAGAAACATGTCTGTTATGTTACACTTCACAACAAAGCTGTATTGTAATAGATAAGCAATATCTTATATGTAATATTTTGTTAATAGCCGCCAGCTACATACTAACTACCTAATCTGATTAAAATATCACTAATTTGCTTAAGCTCCAAGGACAGTGTTGTGCAATACATGTATAACTGTCTACCAATCAATTTACCGAAGTACAAAGTAAAATTCTATTGTACCTCCATGTTAGGAATTATAATTTATCATGTCCATGATTTTCTCTTGTATTTTCATTTTTTATAAAACAATCAATCTTGTGTCAACGTCTTCTTATAAAGTAAATACATGTACATTATTTACATTTTCCCGAAAAAATTTAATTAAGGTATGGAAAACGCGTTGCACAATGCTTCATAATGCGTAAAATATTAAGAAATTACGTCGTAGAATTTACCATTGTGCATGAAAATGTAGATCACAGGCACATAAATCACAGTTGCATTTCTCGTTAAAATAATAGATGGTAATAAAAAGGGAAGCTTCTATTTTATTTTTGCTTTCTCTTATTTGAAAAGTAAAGTCAAGAAACACATATATCTTGTATTAGTGAAATGACACACTTTGTTTGTGCTTTTACAACATACAAAAAAGATAATATGTAATCATGAAATCTAAATTAAAAATGATTGTAATTTGATTAATTCAGAAAACTGTGTGTGCCTAGTTTATTGGTTAACATTTTTTTGCAAATAATCGAATAAGACAAAATAAGAAAAGGTGAAGCCTTCAAAAACTTTTTTTTTATTGTAAAGATTGAGACACAAGAAGAGGTGTTGCACCCGACTGACTTAAAACATAAGTGGGTTTTATTATCATATTATCAATTTCCAACGATAAGCCTGTCAAATAAAGATTTTAGCGGAAACATTTATTTATGCAAAATGATCACAAATACAAGCAAATGATTCGTACCTGTTATTTTTATAATATTCATTTCGTAAAAAGATGACTTTTTTACAAAATACACGATAAATATTAAAAGTCATTATACACAATAATGATGTTTTAGATACTTACCTATACCCTAAATATTTGATATATTTCCAAGTAAGTTTTGATTGTAAAAAATGTAGTTTATTATCAAGAAAGTCTTATTATCGACACAGACCTATAACCAATATATAGTGTATATAAGTTTTCGACAATATTAAAGCATATCCTTCATTTTTTGTTAATAAAATAGATTGCTTTTTATTTTGATTAACCTATCGTTATTATATTATGTACACATTTAATTTAAAATTGCTTTATACTTAACAGAATAAGTACAAGCACTAATTTTATGTTTGTAAACGTTAAGTCGTTAAAGAGTCATGCCTCTCCTTTTTGCTATACTCAAATAGATTAGTATAGATAGTAATGAGAATGCAATTACAAAATTAGAAAGAAATAACCTCAAAGTAAATAATCAAGATCACTTTCTGACAGAATTTTTGTCATGTTTTTCAAATACTAGATTTTTGCTGATTAAAAGATGAATGATCTTATGCCTGTTGTTGGCCCGAAACTACAAGTGAGACCTATCTTGCCGTCTGATCACAGATCGTAGTCTGTTCCCGCACTTTTCCATACTCAGAAAGGTCTCATCCTAAGATTTTTCCTAGAATTGTTCAATAATTCTAATCAGACTTGTAGACAAACAGGCCCATTCAAGATATTTAGCGTAGTAGGGTTAAATTAAATCAAGTTAAGTAAGTAAAGTAAATAAGAATATGACCAATATTGGTCGACATTTCCCTAGGGCTTGTAAATGTTTTTTTTTTTTTTAATTTGTTACAAAACATTTAAAAATATGTTGACTGATTTGTTTTGCTATTTGTTTTTGTAATATCAAAGTTAATTTTTTTAATGTTTTGGCGTAGCGTCAGGGCAAATAATATAAGATATAAGTGTTCTCCTTTAGTAATTGACACTTTATTTGTCGAATTAGTATTGTTCAAAGTACAAAATAAGCTCGTTATGTGATGCTTCTTTGAAGCCGTTTGAAATGATGTAAAATTATAAATGACTCAAACAGATTATTTGTATATCAGGCAAGATGCTTATCATATTTTCAAAATGAAACAATAGTGCGCTCAAAACAAAATGCACTTTGAAAATGATAAATGTATTTTTTAAGTAAGCATAAGCATATATAAAATGATATAATATTTATTTAACACAGAGGTGCATTTATTTTGTCTGAAATATCAGTTTAGAAGAACTTTAAAAATGCACTTTAATGCCAGGGATAAACTGCTTTTTTGTAAACATACTGTCGACATTTAAAGTAAAATTTAATACCGTATTCTGTAAAAGTTAACATAATTGGAGCTGAAATGTGCCACTTGTACAGAAAGCTTGATATATTAACTTTGTATTTTAATGGTATTTATATTACTTCAGAGTGAATTTCGTATATAAATAACCTATCGATGCAAATCTAATAATACGTATCAACTAGCTTGAAATGCATGTTCATTGCTTAGCAGAGAATTAAATTTGTTCGAAAGATAAATGAGCAAGCTAGCTTTAAATTCTATTTAAAAGGTTATCAATGTTTCTAAATAAAGCTTGTAATTGAATTAACCACATAACTGATATATAAATTTAAAATAGATAGATTTAAAACAAAAATTATTCAATTATTTTTATTTTAAATATGCAATATAACTTAGGATAAATGTTTGATAAAGATAGTTTTAGACTGAAAGTCTGGATAATAATGCTGCATTTGAAACCTTAATATTCAACTTGTAAGAATATGAATATTACAATAATGATGATTATATTAAACGAACGTTTGTACTATAATCATATATGACACCTTACAAAAATACAGTTGTAAAATGCAGTATTCTGTTTATACATATAATGCATTGTATGAAGTTTTGATTTTGAAATAGATAAAGAGGGTGTTTCCCGTTTCTACATTTAATATTGATATACTTTCTTATTTATGTTTCTTGCATTCATTCATTTCAGTGAACACAAGAGCCTCGCGGCATGCACGTTTTATCTACTAAATGATTACATCTTATTGTTTATTTCAACATCAACTGTATTTTTATTGAATATATAGCATGGCTATTTGACATATTTAATTTCGTTCTTACTAGTAAAATGTTCAGACGACGGACAAAGTAATGTTTTAAAAGTCTTTACATACAATGACGAAGTAAGAGATTCAAGTTTTCCTGATCTTACATTGTACAATATGAATTTATTATTATATTCTCACAATGTGTAATAAGTCATGGTTTATTCATGCGTGATACAGCAATCCGGAAATAGAGGTATTCCTCGGAAGCATTAATCACAAGAAAATTACATAAAAATTGCAGACTCGGTTTGTTTGAAGTCAAATATTGCTTTAACTGGATAAATTAGCAAAAACATATTAAATAGATACAGAAATTGAAAAGAAAATGCTATATTTCTTTTCGGCAAGTTCAGTCTTTAGGGAATTGGCTCTCTTCAGTTTTTATTTACGCAATGTTAACATATTTTTGTTAACGGTTGACTCTGAAAACAAATGCAAGTAAATTACATTTATACTTAAGAATATTTTAGAAAAGCAAAGGTTATGTTGTTCAATAGACCAATATAAAGAAAAGTTTAGATGATTCTAAATTACGTGCATTAGAAACACATTAAAATTCTGAAACATTCCTGACAAAAAAAGTGTTTGTCTGTTTTTGCCAATTGCTTGATTTCTATTTTATGCAAATTACTTGAAACATTTTCTTCATTATTTTCCAAAAGTTTGAAATTATACGTAAATAATTTCTTTGAGGAAGGATAATTTGCTTTGTTTTACAAACATTGTGTTTTAAATAAGTATAATTTGAAAAGCCCCTCTTGAACATATATATTTGCTATTTAATAGATTGTATCATTATATACAATGCCTTTGAAAATACACATTCTGTTAAGGTTCATGTTCTTGTTGCTGGGTCTTGTGGGGTTTGTGTTCAATGAACGAAGCCTTTCCTTGTTAATCTTGTTTAACATCATATTTGGACCCTTATTACATATTACATTCTTATCTTGAGCTTGCTCTGTAAAAGCTTCATGGTATATTATATTATGAATTGAGCTAGGTTATATTATGCATGTAGCCTCTCTTATCATTCATGTACGAAATTTATATACGCAGCCCTCAACCAGTGAAGCGCCAAATAACAGCATTTTTTGTTATGTGTAAGATGATTCAAATTATATCATTTCCGTTTGAATTGTTACATCACCGGAATATCCGATAATATGACAAGTCGATCTACTATCTGATTACTATAATAAGATGCAAGGCAAAGACTATAATGTCTGTCAGAATTACTTCCTTTTGTTATGATATACCTCATATTTCACGATGAAATATGACCTTCTTCTGTAAAAATCATACGCTTGAATCTCTTGTATCGTATAAGAACTTTAAAAAAAACTGAATTTCGAATTCTTTACAATATATTGTTGTATTGTATTCTTAATTTTTATTCCGGTAATACGATTGTAATCACGAAAGTCGTTAATGGCTGCAAGAGAAACCTCACCAATTAGGACAATATTCATCACCATGTCTTTCTTAACCTTAAGTATGTAAACAGTGTGTAGTTTGTATGCAACTCTCTATCAAATCCATCATACTTTATTTACACAAACACGACAAAACAACATAGATAATAAGGACAAATAACCTCATTGTATTTCAAAGATTGCAAACAACGCCAACAAAAAGACAATCATTTTATTTTGAAAAAATGTATACATTCAATTGGTACTCATAGATTATATCTTGAGTTTATCTTATTATTTTATAATGTAAATCTAGACAAAATGTGATGCCTTAAAATTATAGATATGATATTAGAATCGTTTGAATATTAAACCATCTATCCGAGACAGATTTCCTTGATACATTACGTAGTCGAGATGCTTTTAACTAAATGACAGATTTCAGACATCCACACATTGTATACTAAAGGGACAACTGTTTGATTTTTAAGTCAAATCCTTCTGACAACATAATATTCGGAGTTACCTACCATTGTTTTGTTTCACAAAAAATCATTTTATCTCTTTTTACACAACAGAGATCTGCACTTATCACTTTATTTATTGCCAGTGATCTGTTGTAATAATAATGAGAAATAATGTCATATTTAAATACAACAGACAGATATCATACAAAGCAGTTCAAAAAAATAGGTTTTTATCGAATGATAGATGCTACACTGGACTTTTTCAAATGCCAATATCTAGTAACCACAAAGATGGCTTTTCAATGCACACATTTTTATCTGCTTGTATTAATTATAATAGTAAATACCCGAAACAAAACATTCTGATACTATTTTGTTTTAATTTTACGAATGTTTGAATTTCCATTTTAATTCACAATCTTTTAATCATTTAAGCCTTATAAATGTCAATTATGACCTATCTTTCATAATAAATGAACTATATCTATTCTTCATATAATTAAACTGAAGCTTCAATTTTTCTCAGAAAACCATTTTTTTGTTAAAAAGAGCTTGAAAACATTTGCTTATTTGCTAACAAAGTGATAAAGGGACAAATAGAAGTCATTGGTTTCTTAATCTAAAACATAAAGTATCTTTGACTTGCTGCAAGGTAATTTTTGTCCATTAATTGATAATGTTTTCCGCTTAATAATAATTAATTAAATTATTAAATATAAATAAATATTCACACTGGAAGTTTTACAATACTTCATATCCGTTACATTTTCTTACACTTATACTGCTGAAATCAAACATGGCTAAACCAGCATGGAAGATAGTGTATTCTGACCAGACCCTGAACAGTTAGTAGCTCTATTTTTTGAATCCCTTCAATTTTGAATGGACTGTCTTAAATTAGATTTATAGCACGGTTAATGCATTTATAATAAGCAGGATAACGGTAAATGGTTAATTACAAAATATGTAAAAAAAGAACAAAACAAAAAAATGCATATTAAGTTCAATATTTAAGTCCTAAATATGTAATCCTAAAAAGTTATATAATCAATGTTCCTTAATTTAAAGTTTTTTTATTTTCTTTATTTTTGGGTGAATTGTGAAGTTTCCTAAACGATTTGCACTGGCCACAAAACTGAGATGTATTTTGGTTTAATTATTTTGTATGGAATAAAAATACCACTTTGTTTACATTTTTCTATCTCCATGACAAAGTTTTTCACATTAAGCGCTTTCTTTTGATTACATTTTTCTATCTCTATGACAAAGTTTTTCACATTAAGCGCTTTCTTTTGATTACATTTTTCTATCTCTATGACTAAAGTTTTTCACATTAAGCGCTTTCTTTTGAGTACATTTTTCTATCTCTATAAGTATAACAAAGTTTTTCATGTGTTCTTTGTCTATTATTGCAACAATACAGAAGACATATTTACCTTTTCCACAAAATGACAAAAAATGTAGTTCGTTTCGCAGATTTAATGTGCCTTTAAATTGTAATTCCATATGGCAATAGGTTTCTTATGGAAATAAACTGTGGTATTAAAATCCAATTTACAAAGAACACGTATCTTAAGATTGGTGTCGTCGAATATATAAACAATAGCATACATTACTGATGATTTACATTTGAGAAGGGTTAGTTCAACAAAGTGTGTTTCAAGTACAAACGGCTATTTTTGACATTTACGAATACACTGATATTGGTTTAAAACTATCCGTTCATAATTTTCCTTCAAACATGTTGAAAAAAATATATCAGGAAATGCCATTTTCGTGCAAAATATATAATCCATCATGCACATTTATCTTGAGTACTGAAAGTTGTATTATTCATTTTCGAGACTTATTAGTTCCGGCAAATGACAATTTCTTTCAGATTGACTGATGGTTTACACTATGTATCAAGCTAAAATGAGACGTTTAGATTCAATGAGAAACAATCTTTCTATTTTAGAAAACAGATGGTTTAACGGTTTTTTTTTTCTTTTTTTTAAAAAAGATAATTCACATATTAATCAATACATTATACAATATACTGTTTTGTCTAATGTAACTTTGTAACACTATAACGCTGTTACCTACCCTGTCTTACTTTTGCATTTATTTTTAAATAATATGCCTTACATTCTAACTACTAAAAATATTACATTTACAATTGATGTCAAACTTTAACCAATATTTGTATGGTAATATAAACATTATGACAGTTGCAAACATTAACCATTTTTTAATTATTTACGTGTTAACACATCGTCAGTGGAAACAGAACTAATTGTATAATGCAATAAAAAAATCTAAAAATTTCAGCTACAATGATACTAACTTAATATGGTGCATAATTATTGTAAATTCCTTAATACTTACCTTGTTTTATTAAATAAAAGACTATTATTTCCCTGTTTTTTTTGTACTTCTACTTTCGTTTGTTTGTGTTAATAAGAGATGTTGTCCTGACATAGATATATGGCCAGTTTTTGTTCTGTATGCCGATATGTACATGTATTTATGAAAATTTATTCCAGGTTTTACAGCTCATGGTTGCGTATTGCGTCAACCATTTATCACTTAGCAGTTGCTTGTGTTTTGATCGATCAACTGCAGGCCATAATTTCGCAAATTGTCAACATAATGCTTTGTTTACTATATTTCAATAAGTTTGAAACTTCATTTATTGTCCTAAAGTGTATAAAGTTCTCTTTTTTATGGAAGGTAAATAAATTGTGTATTCTGACAACAGAATAGAAGGACAAGAATTGTGTAGAATATAAAAATTGTTCAAATAGCCATATAACTGTGTGCAAGTCTTCTTTGTCTTTCGACCCCTAATTGCACCAACACCTGATCGCATACCAACTAGAAAAAACTGTTCTGTTATATCTTAAACATATTTCAACAAACTCTCGTATTTGCGAGTCCACATTTGTTTTCTCCGGAAATTTGAAATATCACATGTGACAGGCCAACATTAAAGTTCTCCGTTATTTACACAGAACTGGAAATATCAAACAAACAAACAATCAAACAAAAAATGAATTTACAAACAAAAGCATATGTAAATTATTCCCCATAGTTGTAACCTAGACATCGTGTTTAACATATTCCTATAAATGTCACTTTTTAGACAGTCTGAAATAGAGTACAAGCACAATGTTTGATCAAATTATATATGCAACCTTTCCCATAATTTATACTTTACGTCATGTGTCGTCTAAGAAAAACAAATGTTAGTACAGGAAACTTCTATAGACTGAAATGGTATTTATGAAATATTTCTCATTGTAAATTGTATTTTAAATCTAAATTCTTACATGTAATTCTCTTCACATTTCTTCATGGCATAATATACAGATTTATTTTTGGAATAAGTGTTCTGACTTCACCTTTTGCTTAAGTACCCACTTGGCATCCATACAATGCATTGCTTAATCATGTTTGGTTTGGGAAACACCAGTTTAGTTAGCAGTTTAAAGAAATGTAAACTATTTGATGTGATTACCAATTATGAATATCTTGAAAAAGTGATCGCTCGGAAGCATTAAAAACAGCAAAATTACATGAAAACTGCAGACTCGGTTTGATTGACACTGTACATGAAGGATGATGCAAATGTGCAACATCCGTTATGCCCGCTAGCACCGTCTTGAGTGGTACTAACGCGTTTCCAAAATTATGAACAATGCATTTGCATGCAATAGAAAATACGTCGTAGAAATTGTCATAGGTTCTGCCTTTAATTGTAGGATATAGACACATTAACCACAGTTGCAGTACTTGTAAAAGTAAAGTGTATAAAATACAGATTTTATCCTCGAACACGTTATTATAAAATCCGATACATGTTTAATTTGACTGGATTAAACAAAAATAACATAAGCTATCATTATTCTCGGATGTCTTTTTTCTAGTGGTAAAATATACAGTAAGTTCAAACTAAAACAGACAAATGTCCCGTTGCGTTAAGTAAGGTAATAACAAGATATAGTTATAAGCCAAAATCTTTCACCAGGTTAGAATTCACGCTACGTTTTTATAAATGTCATTCTTGATTTTATTTTTTTTCTATTAATTCTACTCTACTGTGACAACCGGTGAAAATGCGACAATAATATTTCAGACAATCCTAAATAAATCATGTGGACAGCATATATTATTACATTTAAAAACAATGACGATAATAAGACATTTATCACATTTGGAAAGGTATAGTAATGCTTGCTTGTGACGCAAGTTTAGATATAAGTTGTTTTTTTTCGCTTCCCTTTATAAGAAACATATAAACATGTATTTTTGAATAAATATATTGTAAGGTTAGGTAATTTTTAAATTACTTAAGCTTCTTACTTAGTTAACAAAATGATAAAGGTAATTTAGTATTACTAGCACCATTGATAATTACCATAATTATTGTTTCATTTTTACTTACATTTATTGAGGTCAATATCACATGTGTACATGTATAATTTAAGAAATCATAACACGAGAGGTGATATTTACCTAAATACTTATTGTCATGCCTTAATACTTCACAAATTTTTAGAAAAATACCTGTTTCTACTAAGCACATCGACAATTTTTTCATCTTCACTTCTTTGTTATGAAATACGAGTTTATGTTATAAAATGTCTCAATTTTCTAGTCCATGTCCGCCATTTTGTTATACTTCCGGTTTAGTTCTATTTATAATCTCAACTCTAGGTCAGATCCATATAAATGATTTCTGAGGCAAAGTTGATTAATAGATTAACTGTTATGTATTATTTATTGATTTAAATTGTATATTTGTTCTTATAATGAAATATTATGACATGTTTATTTTCTATTGCAACCTGGAACCACCTAATTTGCATACCAAAATATGTTGGTACTCATTTGCATACCCAAAGGTAATACCAGCGTTCGTATACCAAATCAAAGGGCTGCAACCTCTGTGGTATTTTCTGATCTTTGCAATCTAAATCATACTGACTATCTGTATGTATTTTCCTATATAAGTTTATTTTTATATACTATAATTAATCTTACGCAGCGACTGCGTCTATAACAGTTTGAGATTGATACATATGGAATTTTGCATGACTAGAGTTGCATCAAAAAATAATTTTCATTTTTTTATGACAGCCATACTTTATCCTTGCATATCGTGGCTACTTCC
>NW_026856152.1:0-18080 GCF_026571515.1 Ruditapes philippinarum
AGTTGCCCTTTTATGTCCTTATAACTTTTTCGTTCATCAATATTTCTTTACAAAATTTTGTGTTTTGACTATTGGCTGTATTTCCGCTCTTTTCCCGTGCTCAAACGTGTCACATTTAATTATTAATAAATTTAATATTATCATGTCAACTAAAGATGAAGAACTTATAAAATCTGTCGCAATGTATTTATATTATGCATTTGAAAGAAGAAAACGATACATACAAGAATTTAAAAAATGTGGACAACAAGAGATTCGAACTCGAAAAACATTCATAACCTGAGATCTTTACAATCTGAACTCTTTTACCACTACGCTACTCGGAAGACGTGTCTATATCCACGTTTATTATTCTCTATATAGCAATAAAAATGCAAAACGTAATAATTGAAGAACTTGAACAACCCATTATAATCATAATGGCTCGACCGATTAATGTAAACGTCATCGTGTTCGACTTATAACTAATATCACTATTCTTGTAAACAATAAATTCTTATAAACAATAAAAATTATTACCCCTCAGTTTTTTCGTAATACTAATTTTCCATAGGCTTCTGGGGGTTATTTTTACTGTTAATGCAAGTGTACCACGTGACTAAGAATTTTGTACTGTTACATAGGTAACAGTATTTTTTAAGAGATCACGTGGTCTATTTCCTAAATAAAATGAATTACTCACTAAACCGTGAGTAAATCAATTATTTTCTATTCTCAAATACTTCTAAACAACAACAAGAAACATTATAGGTTTAGGTCGTTGTATTTGGACAGAATTATCGAGCAAACAAAGAGAGAAATAAATTGTAGAAATACAGCTCCATTAAGAAAACACAATTAAAGAAAATCACCATACATTACCACCATTAAATTTGAAGATTTCAAAAAATTTATAACTACATGAATCTAAAGACCAGCAAATGAAAAACAGAATAAACTATACTCGCCTTAATGAAAATTCTTTGTCTTAACTTTAATCACCTTGACCAGATCCAATCATCCACCAAAATCAATCATCATGGCTTTAACAGCAGTCATCTTGACTAGATTCAGTCATCTTGGCCATACACCAGTCATCCTAACCCAAATTCAGCAATCCTGCTCCTATACAACGGTCATCTTGACCAAACAAAAACATTCAGCCATCCTGGCCTATACAACGGTCATCCTGACCAAATTTAGCCATCCTGGCCTATACAACGGTCATCCTGACCAAATTTAGCCATCCTGGCCTATACAACGGTCATCCTGACCAAATTTAGCCATCCTGGCCTATACAACTGTCATCCTGACCAAAAGTCTACAAAATATTTTAGTCATTCTGACTGCATTTAGATATGCTGGCCTCTGCATGTAAAACAGTGACTTAACTTCCCTGGCCTTAATATGTGTTTTTTAGACTTTTGTGATTTCATGTCAACAGTTTTCTAGATAAATTAACAAGACATTTAAACGTAATATAAATACATCTGAATATATTTAATTGCAAATATCTCTTAAAAATATTAAAGATATGTAATTGCTTAAGTTCTAGACCTTTTGTATTGTACGTAATAAAAACTAAATCAGAAATAATAAGATTGATAACTATTATCATGTAATCACAAATTCTAAAGTAAGAGTCTAGGTTCGAACCCTAACTACTATCGTCTGCAAGATTGCATGATTATTACATATAGTAGACCTTTTATCTCAAAATAAAAAGGGATGTAATATTTGTGTATCAAACAAACTTAAATAAATTGAAAACTATTTAATAAGATTTGCATTATGAATGTTTTAAATCAAATTTCAATACAATCCTGTATTATAAATCTAAATTCAAAGACACTGATAATCTGTTTTTCAATGAATCTTTCACATAACCATCTTTAGCAGTCACACTTTTCCATCTACCATGTCTTTGCCAAAGTCTATCACTTGTGTAATTATTAGCACTAATTGTAGCTCCACCCGAGCGAAAAGAATGTAATCCAAATTTACTTGCATCATATCCTAATTTTTTAAGCTTTCCTTTAAAAGATTCATAAATAGTAGTATATGACACATGTTTATTGAGAGAAATCAATTTGAATGGAGTATTATTTCCACAAAAATGTACAGGTTTGAAAATAAAATCTGATGAAGTACAGTCTATATTTGCTGTCAATAAATAACGTTCTAACAATTTAACAGGGCACATAGCCGTTTCAGTTCTGCCAATTACGACTGAGTTTCCATCTCTTAACACATCTGTCTTCGATTTCTTAACAAATATTTCACAATAAGCATCAAAAAATTTTAGATCCATTCTAGTGAGAGACAAAATTTCATTTATTCTGAAAAAACCTGCATAAGACAATATGAAAATAGTTTACATCTCTTAAATCAGCTAGGGAACTGCTCTCAGAAGCAAAAACCTCAACAAACTTTTTCAACATAACAGAAGTCACAGGCTCTTTTTTATTAACTGGTTTAGCTGTACGGCGAATACAACCAGATAAACAAAGCTTCAGCCAGGAATCAGTACATGGATTAATTTCATTCGAAATAATATGCGCCCAATTAACGGAATAAAAAATTGAATTTAGCTTAGATTTCCCAACATTACGATCCTGAGTAACTGTAACTAAATAAAGAGCAACCGTTTCTGGTAAAGCAGGTAAACTTCTAAGATTAAATGATTTACACCATGAGGCAAATTTTTTAAACAGTAATTGATAATTACGAACAGTAGAGTTCTCTCTAGCAGCTATTAATGTGTCCTTCACATCTGAGAACAGTTCCACCGGTCGATCGGAAATGTACTGACAAACACGGGAAATTTCACTCCATCTCTTCGAATTGAATAAGCCTGTAGAATAAAACAATCAAAAAGATCAAATAAAACAAATAATATATATGTGTATATATATATACATGTATATATTTAATTAGCATGCAACAACATATACATCAAATCAATGTTGTAATTTCAATCACAGTGTAATCTTACAACAATAACTTTACTTGTAAAATGATCTGTACCAAAAATAGATTCAGAATTACTTCCTTGAACATATATATCCTTTGCACAATTAAACACAAGCAATTCGTATATGTACTTATTAAAAGATGCATTTTTTCCCGTTATCATAGGAAAAAACGGACTAGACGGCCAATATGGAGCGACTAATGTACCCCTTGCTTTACAGGCTGCTAAATAATTTAAGACTTTTGGGATAAGAAAAACAGGCGGTACAAGCCAATTGTTACAACCAGACCAAGATACAGAAAACGCATCAACAGCCTCTGTATCAGGCGTCCAAAATAATGAATTATATCTAGCCAGTTTATGATTATGAGAATTAGCAAACCTATCAACATCATGAGGACCATATAAAGAATTGATGTATCTGAAAAATTTAAGTGAAACACCATAATCATCATAATCAATCATGCGACTTAAACTATCTGCCGTCTTATTCAGCGACCTGTTAATCCAAATAACATTTAAAGATATCCCATTTTCGGCACATGACGTAAATATTTTAAATGCGAAATTATGCAACATTAAATCTGTGCTGCCTTTTTCTATTATACTTACACAGTTCTTACTATCTGTATGCCATTGAACTGTTTTACCTTTTAATTTTGAAATAAAACTATCAAGACAAAATTGAATCGCTAACAGTTCCCTATACGTCGAACTCTGACAACGTTCATAATCTGACCATACTTTATGTGCCACAGAACCATCATAGTCAATATATGCAGCACCAGCAACCGCTGACGCATCAGAATATATGAACACTTCCGGTACATAATCTTTAAACAAAGATTTTTGAAAAGAAGAACTTAATATCTTTCTCCAGAATTCAAGAAATGATTTGCAAGTTGAAATGTCAAACAATGTATCCCAGCTTTTTCTACTTTCAATTAAACGATAAAAGCACTTTGTTTGTAAAAGACAAACATTGCCTAACACAGGTGACATTGAAATTATCTTCCCTGCAAGTCGGGCCAATTTTCTTGCTGATGAAAATGGTAAAGATTGAACAATGTCTTCCAAACATTTAAGGGTATTGTCAATACGTCTTTGAGGAATTTTGATCACACCGTTATTCAAATCCCATACAAAGCCAGTCCATTCTAAACACTGAGTAGGGACAAATACTGATTTATCCTTATTTACAACAAAACCTGCTTTCTTAAGGGTATCTAAAATAAGATTAGAATCTTGTAGCGTTAAATCATAAGTACTATTAACGCACCACCCATCATCAAGAAAAATTATGATTTTCAATCCGCGCGATCTCCAATATTTTACCAAAGGTCTTAAAGTTTTAGTAAAAATTCTAGGAGCCGATTTAATACCAAAAGCTAAAACTGAAAAAACATAGTATTTAGTAGAATCACCATATTTCCAAGAAAAACCTAGAAAAGTATGTTGATTTGGTGAAATCGAGATATGGTGATAGCCACTTGTAAGATCAAACTTAATCATAAAACCACCATTGACAACAAACTCTTTAGCTATTTTATAATCTTCAAATTTGGTTTTTTCACATTTGATAAAATCATTAAGTACACTAACATCTAGAATAAGTCTCTTTTTCCCCGAAGACTGAATAGCAACGGACAGCGGGTTAACATTATGTGGAATATACGGAACTTCGTAAGCACAGTTTTTTAACAATAAATCATTAATAGCTGATTCAACAAAATCCGAATGATCTATAGCTGACTTGTTATTTTTCATAATATAAGTCGGAGGTTTAACTAAAAATGGTATAACATAACCATGTTCAATAACAGACAATATATCTCTATCTGCTTGAATAATATCAGTCCAATATTGCAGACAACTGTTTAATCTTCCTTTAACAGATAAGTCAGAAATTGAGCAAGAGTTTTCAAATTGATTTGCAATAAAAGAATGATAATTAATGCTAGAGAAAAAGTCACTATTAGCAAAAGTCCAATACTTATCATCAGAATCACTTTCTATTTGCTGATTGCTGTTGTTGCATGCCTGAGTCCACACTGAATTGTTGTTGTTGTTGTTGTTGTTGTTGCTGCGGGATGAACTGAGAAGAGGGTGTGGCGACTGGTCCCAATGCTCCACGACCACGAGATCCGGTTCTAGATGTTGCAACTCCGTATTCGGTGGCACAACCTGATGCGAAGTGTCCAACTTCTCCACATTTATAGCATACGACCTCCCCCAACTGCACGAAGCGCCGCCCCATGGGTCCTCTCGAATAGGGGGTGCTATTTCCTCTATAACTGCGAAAAGAAGACTGCCCAGAAGGGCTGAAAATATCAGAAGACACAGCTTTTTTACGTTTTTCAATCTTATTGATAGCTCTTTCCTCTGCTTTTCTAATACGCCTATCATCATCCGAATCAGAAGCAAAGTCACACAACTCATACTCATTAACTGTACCCCACCCAGCTGAGGAACTATCAGCAATACGAATAATCTTATTTCTATGTTCTAATTTTTCTTTAGCTTCCTTCAAAACTTGCTTTAGCTTTTGAAGCATCTCTTTTACTAACTGCTCTATCACAAATGTCTAACAGCTCTAAAGTTTCACAGTTAAAATCAAATTGCTTCTTATTTCCAGCACTCGAGAAAGAAATTGAATTGTTAAGTCTGACCTTTTTTCTTGAAGTTTCAGCTGTCCACTCTACTTCTGCTTTCAAATCGTGTTTCAATTCTGAAAACTTCTGGTCGAAAATTTCTTGCATTTCTCCAATAAGAGCCCTCTTTAAATCTGAACTGCTTTCTTCTGTCATTTTTCGAAATGTATTCTATCAAATACAGACCTCGAGTGACGCTTTTACACATGTACTCCCTTATATACAGTACACGCACGTGAAAATCGTTCAAAAATCATAAAGGAATGTGCAACAGAGTAAATCGAATTAACGTAAAATCATAAATATTAGCGATAAATATAACAGATACCATAAACTGCGTATTGTTCGAAACGAAAATAATTTCATATAAAATGGCCGCCATTTTTTTCTCGATTCATTCTTATTTACAACGTTAAACCCCGATAGGACATCAATTTTTCCTCTGGAGTCACTATGTCACTCATAAAATTTAGTTGTTTGCACCCTGGTGTGCTTTTCGCGTATAAAATATCTTTTTGTTAAATAGTCAAAAAGTGATCATCCGTTTTCAACGGAAGTAATTGCAATGTAAATAATTATTTCTTTTTGTATTAAGTTTGATTCTATTTTATGTTAAACACAAAATAGTTCATGTGTTACTGATATTCATGACAGTGGTGCTACTGTTAAAAACCCCATATGGGATCAAGCTGTGAATGATGTGTTTAAAAATAGTTTTGATTTAGACAGTGTTTCTGTTTTACAAGTAGAACTCTCAGAATTGTTGACAAGTAAAACTAATTGTGATAATACTATTAATAACTTTACTGAGTAAGTTTCTCAACTATTTTATAATGCTGCTGATAGCTGTCACTTGATTATTGATGTACAAAAAAGTACTAAAGACGTAAGAAATCACATTAGAAAGAGTGGTTTGATGATGATTGTAAAGTAGCAAGAAGAACATACTTGTCAGATAAGAATTATTATAGAAGAAATAAGACTGATACTAACTTCCAATCAATGGTGTCTAGTGGAAAATCTTATAAAAGATGATTAACAAGAAAATTAAGTCTTATCAAGATAATTTTAATAAACGGATACTTGGGTTAAAGTCGTCAGACCCAAAAGCTTTTTGGAATTTGTTAAATAGATACTGCACGGACAGCAGGGATACTGTTAATAATATTTCAAAAGAAGTCTTTTTTGAACATTTTGTTAAATTAAATGAATCTGATCTAGATATTGACAATTTAAATAGATGATTTAGATCTTGAGAATATAAGTTGTAATAATAGCTTCTTAAATGCAGAAATAACTATTGAGGAAATTAAAAAAGTTTAAAAAAAAAAATAAAAAATAATAAAAGTCCTTCTGTGTTTGATAATATATTAAATGAATATCTAAAAAATGTAAATAATGAATCTGTTTTAAATGTTATTTGTTTATTGTTTAATTTTATTTTGGATTCAGGTATACAAAAAACTTTAACCAACGCAGACGCCGACGCTGACGCCGACGCCGGGGCGACTACAATAGCTCTCATATTCTTCGAATAGTCGAGCTAAAAATGGAATCAAGCATAATGCAAGTTCTAATGTCATGTAGCAAGATGGGATTAAGCATATTGCAAGTTCCAATGTCATCAATCAAGATGGAATCAAGCATAATGTAAGTTCCAATGTCATCAAGCAAGATGGAATTAAGCATAATGCAAGTTCCAATGTCATCAAGCAAGATAGAATAAATGCATTAATTCTGCTCCATATACGGCGGTTTAAGAGTTTTAGTATTACTGGAAAAATTCATAGTTGTTTTTTGTTTCTTTAGAACATCTATATATATATATGCTTATGTAAAGCTATATTATAATGTTTGGCTATGTTTTACAGGTTAATTGATATGGCTTGTGACGCCGGACTTAAGACAGTCAGAATCTGGCAGAACTGCTCAAATGCCAAAAAACAGAAACAGGAGAATCCAGAAGGTGAGTCTCGAAATATGTTAGAAACAGCAAATATTTAGAGAATTAACATATTTTGTTTCTGTTTCTGGTACTGTTAGCACTTTCACGCAGCTTAAATTTGTATGTTTATTTCAATGATATAGCGTGTTTTTAAATTATCAGAACACCCTTTCATAATACTTTTATCTAATTTGCTTGTTTATTTGGAAAAGTCAATTGTGAATATGTTAGAATTAGACAACAATGCTCATTTGTCATAATAATTTGTATACATCCGTATTTATTTCAGCTATATTATGACATACTGATTAGAAAAACATTGTTAACATTTTCCTCTTAGCCACTTAATTCAAAAGAGAAAATTGTTTGACATGGATGCCTCTGATAGCAATAGTGGTTTAGATAAAACATACATACCTTCCTCAAAAGCTCATAATTTAACTGATTCCGAATATTCGTCCGATGCACAAGAAACCACAAAGAAAGACCGGAAACAAAAGAAGAAATTCGAACGTGTGGTGGAAAAGCACTTAAAAAACAAACAGCGTACTAAATTTCCTAAGCAACAAGAAGAGATGGTATATAAAAAGAGCTCATCAACATCTGTTGACTTTGAAACGGACAAAGCAAATAGTGCAGCAACAATTTCAACAATAAATGAAAGTATAAAAGAAACACTCACACGCAATGCTAGGTTTAGAACAGAGGAAACTATAATAGACGCGCTACTCACAAAAAAGCTTTTACGAGAGTCAAAGTACAAGGATATGGTAACTGCTCATTTGAAGCTCAATTAAATCATCTGGGCCAAGTTACTCCGCCCAGGAGCTTAGGCAGCCAATATGCTTACATCTGGAGCAAAACTAGTATGCATGTTTTTATGAAACAAACACAGACCTTATGATGGTGAAGCCTTTTGGAATGAGTATCTAAATGAGGTTGAAAATTTAAAACGCGAAAGAGTTGCTGATTTTCTATCACGTGCTTTGGCCAATCTTGAGAGGAAATGTGTGATGATATTTACAAACAAAGGTACAACCAACTCTTTTAGCAAGTGAAACAAATGAAATCATAAACCTGGCATATACATCTATTCTAACAATTATTGAACATTATGATGCATGTATCATCAATGACATTGCTGACACGCAGAGAACACCTGGGACACTTCTGAGAATTCAGGGGAAGAACAGAATGACGAAACACTGTATGCAAGGCATGTACCACTTACGTATATCTCTACCACACCGCGAAAATCTGCAACTTATAATAGTCCTGTAAAAAGCGTTTAGTAAGGAAACGAAAAGCTACCCCAGAAAATTGGAAGCATAGTGTGCCTTAGATTAAAAAGTAAATTAGTTTAAAGGAATTGAAATGTAAGAATAATGCAATAATACTGCTGTAAACGAAATAACTATGACCATCCAGTAACAGTGTATGCTTAATCAGTAAGTTTTATCACCTCTGTAGCAACCTTTCTGATACCATCCTTCACACACATAAAGAAAGGTTATGCTTTGTTTGGTCAATATAAAAATTTGGAAACAAAGCGATAACTCCTGTTTAATTTGGTTTAACGCCGCCTTTCCTTGTCGATCTTGTTTATCATAATTAACGGCCTACCAACACAGTACAAGACATAACTCGTGCAATACACCCGGGCTAATGCATTGTACAATGACAGTTTCCCATTATTTTATGTTCAATTTTAATCACATGAAAACTAAAAACTTTATTAGATATATGTATCAGATTCTCAGTTTCTGTTCATCGTATAGTTAATATTATTGATAACTACACAATGTTAGAAATTACTGATACCTACATATTGTTATAACTGCATTACTACTTGCTTTATACTGTTATTAAAATATTTAATTTGGTTGGGTTTTACGGCGGACAAACACAGTATAGGTCATATGGTGACTTTCCAGATTTACTGTTGGCGACAGACATAAGATACCTTTTGATACCTTAAGTCAGGCAAATGTTTTACACACAAGTGTATCAGAAAAACAGAAACGTAAACAGCTGATATTTACTATTTATTTGTAAATACGGTTTAAAAAATGAAGTAATCAGATAAAATGCAAAATAGAGAGTAAATGAAACCCTCTTAATTCTTCTTTGTGGAAAATATATAAGCGAATAAGATGATACTCCTTTGGATAATTTATAGATAATATATAAATTATGAACAAGGCAAGTATTGTTTTTAATATTATGCATTTACGGTCATTACGAACTTTCCGGCGCCAAATCTTCAGAATTTTTTATCACTGCCAGTGTACTATTCATTTACAAATTGAGACTGACCCAAGTAGAAAATAAAGATATAGTTTGTCGATGACAGATTAACAGAGTTTGGTTTAACGGCGCACAAACACAATAAAGGTCATATGGTACGAATAAAAAGATGATTTGTCTACTCTCGGGTGTTAAAATCGTACCTCCACACAAGGGGGTTCAGACTCCAGTACATTGACCACATTAAGTCGCCTCTGGCGATAACGCACGTTAAAAAAAAGATGGATGGAATACTTATACCTCAACCTGCTTGCACAGAGCTAAACATCGGTTTGGTGTGTGCGTCCGTCCGTCCTGTTATGCTTGTCCGGGATATAACTTTACTATAATTAAATGTTGAATTCTAGCTAAGCCGGTGCTAGGGGCGTGGACGCTACATTGCACTTTCCAGTACCGTCCATGAACTGGCTGAATCAAACCGAGCCTGCAACAGTATCAATTTTGTTTATTACTATCTATTTTGTCATTAGAAGGCAGAAATTAAAAACAATTGTAACTTAATATGTTCACAATATTTGTGTTTGTTTGCATTTTACGGCACGTCAACACATAAATGGCCCTATCTTGCCGAATGCTAAAATAGGCTTTAACTATAATGTAAAACGTTGAAAATAAAAAAAAGCTAATAAGATCTTTGAATAATAATGAGAAGGCGTGTCATTCGAAAGAACCGTGTTGCTAAGTAAAAAATATGATAAACAAGATCAACAAAGAAAGGCGGCGTTCAATGAACGCAACCCCTATATGACTAAGCAACAAGAACCCATGGCAAGGAGCCCAGGCGGACCCCAAACATTAAAAGGACAGGGCAAAGACACGTTAATCATTAAATCATACATAATTTGTAACTGATTAGGAATTCAAAGAAAGTAATAATAGGCCCACAAAGGGGAAGGGGTCAGGAGACCGGGGAAGAGGGGGGGGGGTGTTAATGAAAGAAACAAAAACTAGAGGCGATTGGAAAGATACTTACCGTAGACGAGAGAAACAACAAGGGACACAAGCAAAGGTGTCACCAAAACAGTATGAAACAACAAAGACATACATCTGAGGAACACAGTGGGGCGCCTTAAAGGTCGTACTTTAAGGTCAATTTCAAAAGATTCTCTAACAGCTTGTCTGCACCAAAATTATTACTAGCGCGAGGAATTTCAAGTACCTGGAATGGTCCACATCATGAGATGGCGTGTCGCTTGCAAGAATCGTGTGGCTAGGTCAAGGTCATACGTAAATGTCAAATGCCAAAAAATAGTCTCATACAGCTTGTCACACAGTATCTCGATAACTGGCAGGTGTATAGTCTGATTTTATTAACCTGTCCAATATGAATACATTATAGGACTCATTTAAATATTCGATCCCACTTCGGTTTGGTCCGTGTAGTTTACAAGAATTAATGTGGAGTAGATAAGTCATGTATTTAAAGTCACGCTAGCTTAATGTGAAGGTTTTTGTTAATTCACAATAGCACAGTCGGTAAAGAGAATGTCTGATAATTGAGTGGACTGTGGCTCGTTCCTTACTGTTGCCATTGTTTTAATACTCTTTCTTTATTTTTAAAGTATATTTTAATCGAACAGATTTGTAGCGTATTTTTCTGGTTTTTCGGGATCATTGATACCAGCACTATTAAGTGTTGAGAATTGAGTACCGCTCAAGCCGGTGCTAGGCAGTAATAATTTGTATGGTCATAGCTATAGGCAGGAATAATTTGTATGGTCATTAAATTTTCCGGTTTGTTTGGATTTTACGGCACGTCAACACATAAATGGCCATATCGTGCCGAATGCTTTAATAGGCTTTCACTATTATGTAAAACGTTGTGTGGCCCCTAAAAGGGACTAATCAAACTAATATAAGCAATCTTGATTAATGAGTACCCAAGAATGCTACAGATAAAGTTTGGTGATCATCCATCAATTGGTTCTGAAGTAGAAGATGTTTAAAGTTTTTCTATTTCCAGCTTTAACGCCCCCTAAAAAGGGCCAATCCAATTAATATGAGCAAACTTGATAAAAGATTACCCAAAAATGCTTCAGACAAAGTTTCGTGACAGTCCAATAATTTGTTCTGTAGGAAAAATGTTTAAACATATATCTATCTTTAATTTCAGCGGCACCTTAAAGGGGCCAATCAAAATAATATGAGCAAACGTAATAAAAGACTACCCAACAATGCTTCAGACAAAGTTTGGTGATCATCCATCACTTAGTTCTGTAGAAATAGACATTTAAAGGTATTTCTATTTTAGCTTAAGTGGCCCCTAAAACGGGTCAATCGAATTCATATGGGCTAACTTGAATAAAGATTACCCAAGAATGCCACAGACAAAGTTTGGTGATCATCCATCAATTAAATCTCTAGAAATAGACATTTAACGGTATTTCTATTTTAGCTATACACTTAACAAATCTTATAAGTGTGCACCTTTTATGTCCTTATAACTTTTTCGTTCATCAATATTTCTTTACAAAATTTTGTGTTTTGACTATTGGCTGTATTTCCGCTCTTTTCCCGTGCTCAAACGTGTCACATTTAATTATTAATAAATTTAATATTATCATGTCAACTAAAGATGAAGAACTTATAAAATCTGTCGCAATGTATTTATATTATGCATTTGAAAGAAGAAAACGATACATACAAGAATTTAAAAAATGTGGACAACAAGAGATTCGAACTCGAAAAAACATTCATAACCTGAGATCTTTACAATCTGAACTCTTTTACCACTACGCTACTCGGAAGACGTGTCTATATCCACGTTTATTATTCTCTATATAGCAATAAAAATGCAAAACGTAATAATTGAAGAACTTGAACAACCCATTATATCATAATGGCTCGACCGATTAATGTAAACGTCATCGTGTTCGACTTATAACTAATATCACTATTCTTGTAAACAATAAATTCTTATAAACAATAAAAATTATTACCCCTCAGTTTTTTCGTAATACTAATTTTCCATAGGCTTCTGGGGGTTATTTTTACTGTTAATGCAAGTGTACCACGTGACTAAGAATTTTGTACTGTTACATAGGTAACAGTATTTTTTAAGAGATCACGTGGTCTATTTCCTAAATAAAATGAAATAAAATGGCCGCCATTTTTTTCTCGATTCATTCTTATTTTCAACGTTAAACCCCGATAGGACATCAATTTTTCCTCTGGAGTCACTATGTCACTCATAAAATTTAGTTGTTTGCACCCTGGTGTGCTTTTCGCGTATAAAATATCTTTTTGTTAAATAGTCAAAAAGTGATCATCCGTTTTCAACGGAAGTAATTGCAATGTAAATAATTATTTCTTTTTGTATTAAGTTTGATTCTATTTTATGTTAAACACAAAATAGTTCATGTGTCACTGATATTCATGACAGTGGTGCTACTGTTAAAAACCCCATATGGGATCAAGCTGTGAATGATGTGTTTAAAAATAGTTTTGATTTAGACAGTGTTTCTGTTTTACAAGTAGAACTCTCAGAATTGTTGACAAGTAAAACTAATTGTGATAATACTATTAATAACTTTACTGAGTAAGTTTCTCAACTATTTTATAATGCTGCTGATAGCTGTCACTTGATTATTGATGTACAAAAAAGTACTAAAGACGTAAGAAATCACATTAGAAAGAGTGGTTTGATGATGATTGTAAAGTAGCAAGAAGAACATACTTGTCAGATAAGAATTATTATAGAAGAAATAAGACTGATACTAACTTCCAATCAATGGTGTCTAGTGGAAAATCTTATAAAAGATGATTAACAAGAAAATTAAGTCTTATCAAGATAATTTTAATAAACGGATACTTGGGTTAAAGTCGTCAGACCCAAAAGCTTTTTGGAATTTGTTAAATAGATACTGCACGGACAGCAGGGATACTGTTAATAATATTTCAAAAGAAGTCTTTTTTGAACATTTTGTTAAATTAAATGAATCTGATCTAGATATTGACAATTTAAATAGATGATTTAGATCTTGAGAATATAAGTTGTAATAATAGCTTCTTAAATGCAGAAATAACTATTGAGGAAATTAAAAAAGTTAAAAAAAAATAAAAAATAATAAAAGTCCTTCTGTGTTTGATAATATATTAAATGAATATCTAAAAAATGTAAATAATGAATCTGTTTTAAATGTTATTTGTTTATTGTTTAATTTTATTTTGGATTCAGGTATACAAAAAACTTTAACCAACGCAGACGCCGACGCTGACGCCGACGCCGGGGCGACTACAATAGCTCTCATATTCTTCGAATAGTCGAGCTAAAAATGGAATCAAGCATAATGCAAGTTCTAATGTCATGTAGCAAGATGGGATTAAGCATATTGCAAGTTCCAATGTCATCAATCAAGATGGAATCAAGCATAATGCAAGTTCCAATGTCATCAAGCAAGATGGAATTAAGCATAATGCAAGTTCCAATGTCATCAAGCAAGATAGAATAAATGCATTAATTCTGCTCCATATACGGCGGTTTAAGAGTTTTAGTATTACTGGAAAAATTCATAGTTGTTTTTTGTTTCTTTAGAACATCTATATATATATATGCTTATGTAAAGCTATATTATAATGTTTGGCTATGTTTTACAGGTTAATTGATATGGCTTGTGACGCCGGACTAAGACAGTCAGAATCTGGCAGAACTGCTCAAATGCCAAAAAACAGAAACAGGAGAATCCAGAAGGTGAGTCTTCGAAATATGTTAGAAACAGCAAATATTTAGAGAATTAACATATTTTGTTTCTGTTTGTACGCAATGCTAGGTTTAGAACAGAGGAAACTATAATAGACGCGCTACTCACAAAAAAGCTTTTACGAGAGTCAAAGTACAAGGATATGGTAACTGCTCATTTGAAGCTCAATTAAATCATCTGGGCCAAGTTACTCCGCCCAGGAGCTTAGGCAGCCAATATGCTTACATCTGGAGCAAAACTAGTATGCATGTTTTTATGAAACAAACACAGACCTTATGATGGTGAAGCCTTTTGGAATGAGTATCTAAATGAGGTTGAAAATTTAAAACGCGAAAGAGTTGCTGATTTTCTATCACGTGCTTTGGCCAATCTTGAGAGGAAATGTGTGATGATATTTACAAACAAAGGTACAACCAACTCTTTTAGCAAGTGAAACAAATGAAATCATAAACCTGGCATATACATCTATTCTAACAATTATTGAACATTATGATGCATGTATCATCAATGACATTGCTGACACGCAGAGAACACCTGGGACACTTCTGAGAATTCAGGGGAAGAACAGAATGACGAAACACTGTATGCAAGGCATGTACCACTTACGTATATCTCTACCACACCGCGAAAATCTGCAACTTATAATAGTCCTGTAAAAAGCGTTTAGTAAGGAAACGAAAAGCTACCCCAGAAAATTGGAAGCATAGTGTGCCTTAGATTAAAAAGTAAATTAGTTTAAAGGAATTGAAATGTAAGAATAATGCAATAATACTGCTGTAAACGAAATAACTATGACCATCCAGTAACAGTGTATGCTTAATCAGTAAGTTTTATCACCTCTGTAGCAACCTTTCTGATACCATCCTTCACACACATAAAGAAAGGTTATGCTTTGTTTGGTCAATATAAAAATTTGGAAACAAAGCGATAACTCCTGTTTAATTTGGTTTAACGCCGCCTTTCCTTGTCGATCTTGTTTATCATAATTAACGGCCTACCAACACAGTACAAGACATAACTCGTGCAATACACCCGGGCTAATGCATTGTACAATGACAGTTTCCCATTATTTTATGTTCAATTTTAATCACATGAAAACTAAAAACTTTATTAGATATATGTATCAGATTCTCAGTTTCTGTTCATCGTATAGTTAATATTATTGATAACTACACAATGTTAGAAATTACTGATACCTACATATTGTTATAACTGCATTACTACTTGCTTTATACTGTTATTAAAATATTTAATTTGGTTGGGTTTTACGGCGGACAAACACAGTATAGGTCATATGGTGACTTTCCAGATTTACTGTTGGCGACAGACATAAGATACCTTTTGATACCTTAAGTCAGGCAAATGTTTTACACACAAGTGTATCAGAAAAACAGAAACGTAAACAGCTGATATTTACTATTTATTTGTAAATACGGTTTAAAAAATGAAGTAATCAGATAAAATGCAAAATAGAGAGTAAATGAAACCCTCTTAATTCTTCTTTGTGGAAAATATATAAGCGAATAAGATGATACTCCTTTGGATAATTTATAGATAATATATAAATTATGAACAAGGCAAGTATTGTTTTTAATATTATGCATTTACGGTCATTACGAACTTTCCGGCGCCAAATCTTCAGAATTTTTTATCACTGCCAGTGAACTATTCATTTACAAATTGAGACTGACCCAAGTAGAAAATAAAGATATAGTTTGTCGATGACAGATTAACAGAGTTTGGTTTAACGGCGCACAAACACAATAAAGGTCATATGGTACGAATAAAAAGATGATTTGTCTACTCTCGGGTGTTAAAATCGTACCTCCACACAAGGGGGTTCAGACTTCAGTAAATTGACCACATTAAGTCGCCTCTGGCGATAACGCACGTTAAAAAAAAGATGGATGGAATACTTATACCTCAACCTGCTTGCACAGAGCTAAACATCGGTTTGGTGTGTGCGTCCGTCCGTCCTGTTATGCTTGTCCGGGATATAACTTTACTATAATTAAATGTTGAATTCTAGCTAAGCGGTGCTAGGGGCGTGGACGCTACATTGCACTTTCCAGTACCGTCCATGAACTGGCTGAATCAAACCGAGCCTGCAACAGTATCAATTTTGTTTATTACTATCTATTTTGTCATTAGAAGGCAGAAATTAAAAACAATTGTAACTTAATATGTTCACAATATTTTGTGTTTGTTTGCATTTTACGACACGTCAACACATAAATGGCCCTATCGTGCCGAATGCTAAAATAGGCTTTAACTATAATGTAAAACGTTGTAAATAAAAAAAAGCTAATAAGATCTTTGAATAATAATGAGAAGGCGTGTCATTCGAAAGAACCGTGTTGCTAAGTAAAAAATATGATAAACAAGATCAACAAAGAAATGCGGCGTTCAATGAACGCAACCCCTATATGACTAAGCAACAAGAACCCATGGCAAGGAGCCCAGGCGGACCCCAAACATTAAAAGGACAGGGCAAAGACACGTTAATCATTAAATCATACATAATTTGTAACTGATTAGGAATTCAAAGAAAGTAATAATAGGCCCACAAAGGGGAAGGGGTCAGGAGACCGGGGAAAGAGGGGGGGGGTGTTAATGAAAGAAACAAAAACTAGAGGCAATTGGGAAGATACTTACCGTAGACGAGAGAAACAAGGGACACAAGCAAAGGTGTCACCAAAACAGTATGAAACAACAAAGACATACATCTGAGGAACACAGTGGGGCGCCTTAAAGGTCGTACTTTAAGGTCAATTTCAAAAGATTCTCTAACAGCTTGTCTGCACCAAAATTATTACTAGCTCGAGGAATTTCAAGTACCTGGAATGGTCCACATCATGAGATGGCGTGTCGCTTGCAAGAATCGTGTGGCTAGGTCAAGGTCATACGATAATGTCAAATGCCAAAAAATAGTCTCATACAAGCTTGTAACGTCTCGATAACGGCAGGGATTATTTTTTTAAACCGCAATATGAATAAAATTTTAGGACCATTTTTAAAAATTTTGATCCCCCCTTCGTTTGGCCGGAGTTTTCAAGAATTTTAATGGAGTAGATAAGTCAGGATTTTTAAAGTCACACTTTTAAGGAAGGTTTTTTTTAATTTCCCAAAACACAGTCGGAAAGAAAGTCGAAATGAGGGACTGTGGCTCTTCTTATGTTCCAATTTTTTAAACCTTTTTTTATTTTTAAGTTATTTTTAACGAACGATTTTAAACGTATTTTTTTGGTTTTTCGGGATAGATACCAGCACTTTAAGTGTTTGGGAAAGATACCCCTAAGCCGGGGTAGGAGTAATAAATGGCATAGTAAGGCAGGATAATTTGTATGGTCATTAAATTTTTCCCCGGTTTTTTTGGATTTACGGCACGCAACACAAAAAGGCCATAGTCCCCAAGCTTTTTAAAAGGCTTTACTAATTTTAAAAATTTTGGGCCCTAAAAGGGACAACAAAATAATAAACAATTTATTAATGATACCCAAGAATTAAGAAAAGTTTGGGGGATC